>NC_133329.1:102858745-103118745 GCF_042186555.1 Aquarana catesbeiana
TGCACCGGTGGCTCAGAGTTTCTTCACGTCCCTTCCATCCTTTCTCACTCATTTGGGTTGCATTTGATGAACTGTGGATATGCGACTTTTCCTTTGTGACTATATTTTTCCCTTATGCGATCTTGTCTTCATTGCACCTTTTATGAATGGATTGAACTTTATCACCAATATTTGCACTTTTTATTGCATCAACGTTTACACTTTCTATTTTCACCAGTAATTTACGATTCTGAATGTTTTTTATTCATTATGTAATTTATTCTTATTTTTTAGCACTGTTTTCTAATCTGTGACAGTCAGTGTACCAATTGTTTATTGATTCACTTATTAGTTTAATTTTATTCATCATTTCCAGTATTTGATCATTGAAATAGTGGTTTATGTCATTTTATGCAAGCGCACATATTTTTTCCTCTTATAATACATTATTAAAATAAATGTTTTTGTATCTATTTCAGGCGTTATCTATTGCAATACCAAAATACTATATTAAACAGATACACTCTCTCCTCACCGGGTTTATTTGGGCACATAAACATCCAAGGATCACAAGATCCTTGTTGACCCTAACTAAACAAAATGGCGGGCTAGTTGTACCTGACCTATACAAATAGTATTAGGCAGCTCTTTTGAGCCGCTTGATTGATTGGGGTCGACATGGGGATTGGAAAATATGACCAGGACTAGAGCAGGCATAGGGTAGTGTTTTATTACAATTAGCCCCTTGGTGCTTCCATGATCTCCCGTTTATTATTAAGACACACCCATTGATAGGGCGTATGTGTTTTGGGCTTATTTCTAAATATAAACTATCATCAATAGACTCCCCATTAGACCCCATTTTGGGGAATCCACAGTTTGAGCCAGGCTTGAGGAGGGACATTTTAGGGGCACTGATGGATCAGGGGCTCTTTCAGGACTCTCATTTTGTGACATTGAGATCCTGGCCCACGTTACAGATGATAATATCGGGATCCACACCATATCAATTTGATTTCTGGTGAACGGTGCAGCTGAGACATTTTCTTAACACTTTAATCTTTTCAGTTAGTTTTGTGCGTAACTTAACACCATTTGAAGAATATTGTAACAGGAAAGGCCCACTCCCTCAAACCCTCCCAAAGATGTATGCATTGCTGGTTGCACCTCTGGAGGATTTCCAACTGCCATTTTTTAGGAGATGGGAGATGGATTTGAATAGAATCTTTTTGAAGGAACAGCGTGCTAATATAACACATAATACATTTGAAACCTCAATCTGCACAAAAATGCAGGAAACAAACTTTAAGATCTTGTCTCAGTGGTACCGCACCCAGGCCTTTTTGAATAGTTGCTACCCAGATATATATCCCATAGCTGTTGGCATTGTAGGGCAGAGAGTGGGACTTTATTGCATGTCTTTTGGTCCTGTCCCAGAATTAAGGGGTTCTGAAGCGAGGTCCGGAGACTTATCCAAAAATTTAGCAACCAAGAGATTCCTGAGGACCCAGCTTTCTTTTTATTACATGATTCTAAAATCCCAGGCAAGAAGTATATGGAATCTATCTTATGCCATCTCTTGAATGCAGATAAATCTTGTATTCCACTTACCTGGAAGCAAACACAACCCCCATCGGTAGGAAGATGGCTTAGAAGAGTAGAGGAGTGGAACTGTATGGAAGACTTGGTTTGGACAGCCCAGCAAAAGCGAGGGATATATCTGAAGACATGGTCCCATTGGAATCTTATTAATACAGAGGAGGGAAGAACTAGATGTGAGTTCTAATAATTGAAGAAATAGACATGCAGATTCCAAGCACCTAGACTGGGATTGGCTACGCTATGGAATGACCCATTTTGGGGGGAGAGGAGAAGTTTAACTGGGGGGGGGGTTTGGGGGGGTTTGTTTTGTTTGAATAAAATAGGTAGGAGGAGAAGAACTTATATTTTTAAACTATACAAGGAGACTCCCCAAAGCCCAGGACAATTTTTAGGGTCCAGGATAGAGAGTGGTGTCTCTGAGTCCATGACCGAGGGGAGATGGTTGTTTTGGATGCATTGGGTTGATATATGTTCTTCATGATTTAGGAAAGTTGAACCTAATGTACAGGAGATAGGTACTAATACTGTGTCATGTATGACCCTTTTTGTTATGGCTGTGTAAAAATGTATTCATTGTTTTCTTCTAAATAAAAAAGAGAAATATGAAAAAAAAAAGTGGGTTGAAGGGCTTTCTGATAAAAGTGATAACTTTTATGGGGCTCTCAAAGAGGTGCCCCCACCGGCGGCCCCCATAGTGTTCCCGGGGCTCTCCCATTCCACTAGAGGAAGCCCAGGACCGTGGGAAACTGCTTGCCTGAAGTAAGAAGGAGGAACTCGGGGAACATCCTTTCCTTGTTCCCTCCTGTGACTAATGACTCTGGAAGTGATGTAACACATCACTTCCAGGGTCACAGCTGTCATTCCTTGGCTAGTGTAGTCGAGGATGCAGCTATTCCAGCATGACCTGGACCAGGGAAGACATTGATCTAATAGACCTGCAATGTTTCCAGAAAGAGCATCTGTCATCTGCCTAGTCTATCGCATGGGGGCTTGTTTGTCCTCTTGTGATATCAATAAAGTAGAATTTTTTTTTTAAAGCACTCCCATAGTAACATAGAAAAGTGACAGCAAAAAAAAGACAAGTCTGCCCATTTTTTTTTTGTTTTGTGTTTTCATTTAAAGCGGAGTTCCACCCACATTTTTCACTCCTCACCATGCAGCACTAATGTGCATCCTTAAGAGCCCTTGCACACTGGGGCGGGGGGCGGCGTCGGCGGTAAAACGCCGCTATTATTAGCGGCGTTTTACCGTCGGTATGCGGCCCCTAGCGGGGGCGGTTTTACCCCCCCGCTAGCGGCCGAGAAAGGGTTAAATATCACCGCAAAGCGCCTCTGCAGAGGCGCTTTGCCGGCGGTATAGCCGCGCCGTCCCATTGATTTCAATGGGCAGGAGCGGTAAAGGAGCGGTATACACACCGCTCCTTCACCGCTCCGAAGATGCTGCTAGCAGGACTTTTTTTACCGTCCTGCCAGCGCATCGCTCCAGTGTGCAAGCCCTCGGGGCTTGCACACTGGAATGAAAGTAGCGGCACTTTCGGGGCGGTTTGCAGGCGCTATTATTAGCGCAATAGCGCCTGCAAACCGCCCCAGTGTGCAAGGGCTCTTAAATGAATTGGCAATTTATTATTTTTTTTCCTGTTCACTTACTTGATTTATGCCGATATCTAATTTTACTTCCTCCTTTAGCAGCCGCGGCGGCGGACGTCATTTCCAGTTTTACATTGGCTCCTGGGAGATCTTGGCCAGCTTGGCAAGGTACTGCTCCGGTATCACGCTATTGGGATCTTTTCTTCCATTATCTACCATCTTAATTGAGCTAACTGGAGGTGAAGGCTGTGCCATATCTATGATCCATTTCTGCACACATCAAAGAGGGACCCTCTGAAGACCCCTGTCCAAAGCACTTGAATTATCCATGCTGTAACCTTACAGCAGTAAGGTGAGGGGCTTGTGAACATTCAGGTGTCACTGCAATGGTTTGGCCTGGCATGGGCCGTTTGTGTTTTTTTCACGTTTCACGGTGAAGGGATATACCACTTACTCAACATTGTTTGATTGTCACAGTGCTTTTGGACTGTCCTACATTTTCGCTATTTGAACCCTGGGTGGCTCACTGGACATTTTATCTGTATATCTATTATCACCATATGTTATTAAGCTAACTTTTGTTTTAAGATTGCACCCAGCAACATTTCTACCGTTTGTGATTAGTTATTATCGTCTAGTGGTTATCATTATCACTATGTGTTGATTATTATGTTTTCTGCACTTTACAATTATTTCACTTTGTACTTCAGCACTTAGCCATTTGTGTTATAGTTTATGATTGTATTTGTATACACTTCTGTGTTTACTTTTGTCAATTTTATTTTTTTACTTTGCACTAACACTTTATTGTAGTGATCCACATAAGTTTGCTAGAGAGTTCACAGCGCAGCATCACAATTTATTTATTGACTTCTCTATCTGCTAAGGATCACCTAACTAGGTGTCTGCTGTAGTGAACCCTTGGTTGTTAATTAGTTGACAGCACAGGAGTACTAGTTATATTCAACTTTAAGACTTGACATGTTTGGTATCTATTTACTTGCTGCAACCACATCTTTTATATTTTACCAAAAAATTAAGTATACTATTTGTATTTGTTTGCATTAAAATTAATTTTAGTGTATTCTTCCTGAAAATATGCATCTAATAAATAACTGCGCAAACTTCCTTTAACAAAATTGCAAGTACCACCATTTTATTCTCAACGGTCTCTGCTTTCAGAATAAAAACAAAACAGTAATTTCTAGAAATATATACAGATTTTATCATGTTTGCAAAACATGTAGAAAATGCACCAGTAGGCAAGTGATTAAAGATCATTAGAAACTTGTGACTATTGTTTCATGAAGTTTTTATAATCAAGATTCTATAGTACACTCTACTGACATCACAAACATAATTCCACATTTTTTCTTTTCACTTTTTTTAGCATCATTTAAAGTTGATTGTTATTTGTACTATTTAAAGTACACATGGATTGTTTTACTATTACATTGTGATATTTCACTTATCATTATCACTATCAGGGTTTAACAGCACACTCAGTTTTTTATCATGAATACTGTATCCGAGTCTTCAGTCTCAGTCTGTGAAGCTCTGAGCAGACCAAACCTAACAATCACTGATCCTGTGATTACAACAGAAGCCAAACTAAGTTTACCTAGCAGCCTGATGCCTGGTACACAAGATTTTTATTGCCAGCTAATCTCATATCGAAAATGAAAAGATCACTAAAGTGATGAAAATTCTCATACAACAGAATAAAAATTTGGAAGTGATGTAATGTGTTGTAGTACATTTGTATTGAATTTTTAACTTTTGAACAACAACTGTACTGATTAAACAAAAATCGCACAATCAGATATCAAACGAGAAAAATTTTCATGCTTGTCCCTTCAGATAATATCGGATAAACTGTCATGATCGGCTCTCGAAAGCTGTGTACTAACGATCAGGTTATTGTACGATCGCTTAAAAAGCGGTATTTTTCATGCGATTTTCTGACAGTACAGGCCATAACTAGGAGAGTGTTACAATAGTTTTATCAAATCCATTGCAACCAAACTCAGATGCCTACTTCTGTGCTGTGCAATTTTCTGCTCATGATCCAATGCAGATGGCCAAGACTGCTGTTAAAATAGAAATGGACTAAAGCTTTATTATCTCTCCAAGGCCCTCGCTATCCAGGCTATTTAGCTAGCTGGGAAGAAGATTTACAATCAAGTATCACTTATGAACAAAAAGATATGATTATGCAACTCTCCCATATGTCCTCTATTTCATCTAAAATGGAGGAGGAAGTAAGTTTTAAACTCCTTATTCGTTGGTATTACACACCAAATAAATTACATGCAACGTCTTCAGCTGTATCACCTGTGTGTTGGAGGGACTGTGGTGGTATTGCAACGCATGGACACATTTGGTGGACATGCCCACTTATCCAGGTATATTGGCAGGCAGTTGTTGACACAATTTCCCTTATACAAATTGACAAACTCAAGTTAGAACCTTGGTCTATGCTATTCCATTTTACAACAGAATCAAAAGGCCGATATAGAAGGTCAATTACACCATATCTTTTGAATGCCGCAAAGTATTTGATTCCCTTGTATTGGAGACAACGTACTGTACCCACTTTAGCCCAATGGCTACAAAAAGTGGATGACTTGAGTGTTTTTTAGAAGAACTTACTCATATGGCTAGAGATACTGTTGCTAAACACTCCAAAATATGGACCTGCTGGTTAGAGTTTAAAATGACTGTAAGTAAGGAAAAAAAAATTAGAAATGGGCAGTGTTCGAAACCGTGAACACAATAATTCATGGCAGGTCAAATGATAAGTATACCGGCAATGATATAAATATCTCTGGCTGGATACCCAGTTGCTAAAGTAAATTAGAATAGCTCAACAGGAAATGTGCATCTCCTGGGTTAGCCAGAATGTAATGTTCCCAGTGTGAATGAGAAGGTACCCTTAGACCCCTTTCACACTGAGGCGTTTTTCAGGCGCTAAAGGGTTAAAAATAGCACCTGAAAAATGCCTCCCCTGCAGCCCCAGTGTGAAAGCTTGAACAGACGAAAGCTAAAACAGTGGTAAAGCGTAATTACCGCTTTACCGCTAACGCCCCCGCCCTAGTGTGAAAGGGGTCTGAAAATGTTACTAAACCCACAACAGTAAAATCGGTCTGTATATACAGTAAAGCATGCTTGTGATACTCACTGTTTTATCCTGTCTTCTCTGATCCTCCCTTTCTTCCACAGTCCCCAAACCATCTCCTAATAGAACAGAGCCTTGGGGGCAAGCTGCACATGCTCAGTTTGGTGTGTATTGCTAGAAAGTTTTTCTTTTCTTGGGAGGGTGTATGTGATCAGCACAGGGCCAATCAGCACTGTCCAGACAGAGGGTCACGGGTTCTGCAGCCTCATAGGACAATCAGGGAGAATGAAAACTCCTCCTACAATCTTTAACAGGCTCGGGTGCCCCGATAGCCAGCTGCTTGCTGTGGGGGCACGCAACAGGAGGGAGGGGCCAGCGAAGAGGGACCCGAGAAGAGGAGGATCCGGGCTGCTCTGTGCGAATCCACTGCACAGAGCAGGTTAGTATAACATGTTTGTAATTTTTATTTATTTTTTTAAAACAAGACTTTACAATCACTTTAAGTTCGCTAGATTGGTTATTGTATAGCTGAAAATTCTAAATATCAGAAACTAGAGTTCTCTTTTAAAGCAAACTTGGTTTTGCTCATGCAAGGCAAAGTAAAAGGTTTTCATTCATGGCCCCTTCACCAGGAGCTCATGCTTCTCCTTAGCTCAAAAGAATCAATAGAGCCAAAAAAAGATTCCAAGCCCTGTAGGACAAAACATGCTTGAAGCTTATACTTTGGCCGCATTTGAATGTAAAAGGTGACGACTGCCTCTTAATATACCTACAGTATATTCTAATTGACATAGAATATTTCTGTTCACCTCCCATTGCCTGTCTGCCAGGGACATCATGCTCCAGTAGTTGTCACTGTCTGCTCTGCAAACTCCACATCCTCATATCTTCACCTCTTTTTTTTTCAGCAGTTTACTTTGTATTTCACAAAATAGGTAATAAATCATGACGCTTATTGTAAAATGAGAACATTTTGTACTCAATGGTATACATTTAAACATGAGCTGGAGCAGGGAAATGGACTGACTGGAGCTAGGCAATATTTTTTTCCATTAGCCAAACAATAAAGCGGAAGATGTGATTTGACTTTGTCATACATTTGCATTAAATAAGGATGGATCTAGCGGTCTGTGTGATAAGAAACATTATTATTTGCCCTTTCCAACATCACAGTAGCATGGTACACCCTTTCACTTTAAATTGTGTGCTTGACAGTTGTAGGGAAGCTTACAAAGCTTTTCTTTTCCAGAAGAAAGTATATATTTCTGAATCAAGCATCCTGGGTTACGGGCAGGGCTGTCTTAATAGCATCATGGGCCCCTGGGCAAAGTAATGCTCTGGGGCCCCTACAATGTAGACAGCACAGGTAAACAGACATCAAGTAGGTAGGAGGCAGACAAGCGGTGCTTCCCCTTTTGGGTGGAGCTCCGCTTTAACTACATGAACAATCATTCTGTACAGCAAAGAAATATTGGGAAAATACTACATACATAAAGTAACAAAGCTGTCCTGTGCATATAATATATCTGCTAGATTGATGCCTCCCCAGCACTATGGCCCCTCTACACCCCAGATATCCCCAGCACTCTGACCCCTCTACACCCCAGATATCCCCCCAGCACTATGACCCCTCTACACCCCAGATATCCCCCAGCACTCTGACCCCTCTACACCCCAGATATCCCCCCAGCACTATGACCTCTCTACACCCCAGATATCCCCCAGCACTCTGACCCCTCTACACCCCAGATATCCCCCCAGCACTATGACCCCTCTACACCCCAGATATCCCCCAGCACTATGACCCCTCTACACCCCAGATATCCCCCCAGCACTCTGACCTCTCTACACCCCAGATATCCCCCAAGCAATCTGACCCCTGTACACCCCAGATATCCCCCAGCACTCTGACCCCTCTACACCCCAGATATCCCCCCAGCACTATGACCCCTCTCCACCCCAGATATCCCCCAGCACTCTGACCCCTCTACACCCTAGATATCCCCCCAGCACTCTGACCTCTCTACACCCCAGATATCCCCCAAGCAATCTGACCCATCTACACCCCAGATATCCCCCAGCACTCTGACCCTTATAGACCCCAGATATCCCCCCCAGCACTCTGACCCCTCTACATCCCAAATATCTCCCCAGCACTCTGACCCCTCTACACCCCAGATATCCCCAAGCAATCTGACCCCTCTATACCCCAGATATCCCCCCACCACTCTGACCCCCCCTACATCCCAGATATCCTCCCAGCACTCTGACCCCTCTACATCCCAGATATCCCCCCAGCACTCTGATCCCTCTACACCCCAGATATCCCCCCAGCACTCTGACCTCTCTACACCCCAGATATCCCCCAGCACTCTGACCCCTCTACACCCCAGATATCCCCCCAGCACTCTTATCCCTCTACATCCTAGATATCCCCCCCAGCACTCTGACCCCTCTACACCCAAGATATCCCCCAGCACTCTGACCCCTCTACATCCCAGATATCCCCCCAGCACTCTGACCCCTCTACACCCTAGATATTCCCCCCAGAACTGTTACCATATACCATAAGATACCCCTTGTATTGTGACCCCACTACATCCGTGATACCCCCTACACTGTGGCTTCTCTACATCCCTGATACCTCTAGCACTATAGCCACCCAAGCTACCCCAAGCATTGCTACCCCCTATACACCCCAGATCCCCCTCACCATTATTCCATCCATATAGTACCCCTTTTCCAGTGGAGATACAGTGCATGTAAACTTTTGGCTATGTGCTCACCTCCAACACTGGACTCACCTGTACCATTCATGCAGGCAGAAGGAGGGGCGGAGGACGGAGCATCCCTCCGGGCATACCAAGCCCTTCAGTGCAAACAGTGCTGAACAGCTGGGCTCACCATGACACCATCCACAATGCTACTTCTGCAGGTGGGCTCTCAGTGCTGCCGACTCAGCAGCTCCCACTCTAGGTCCTACCCCGCAGCCTCCGAGTCCCGAGCCATCAAGCTGCATGGGGTGGGGTCAGAGCATCACTGGCGCTGCGGCTCTGGCCCTCCCTGCTGGCTGTGAAATAATAGGTATCATTCTGCACAGCCTGGCGCACCGCTGCCAGCCTGCCTCCCCTGTGTATCCATCTCTCTCAGTGCCATCATGGGGCCCACAATTTTGGGGCAGCGTGGGCTCAAGAACCAGCTGCTTTGGGGAAAGTGCAGGGGCCCCCCTATGCAGCTGGGGCCCCTGGGCAGTGCCCAGGTGTGCCCACTCATTAAGACAACCCTGGTTACGGGGCTGTTAGGCACTGTATAGGATGAATGCATGTGTGTTCTGGTACTTCTTCCTGTCTGATTTTAGCTAAATGTGTTTTATATTCAAACAGCCTAAGTACCTGAATCTGTGTTTTTTTTAATGTAATTTTTATTATTTTTCAAGAAATTAAAAAATAATATAATTTAACAGAAAGTAAAATAAGAATATAATAGAATTCCAAAGGAGAAGCTATAATAAGCAATCTGATGGTACAAGTACCAATATAAGTTCCTTTTAATGTTTCAAAAGGTTTGGGTACCCAAATAGTATCTGATTTTGGAGGTATTACTATGTTTAGTCTCGAAGCTGAGAGATCCTGTGTAAATCCTGTACTTTGAATGAATGTAGGGGAAAGACGGCTGTAGATAAACAAGTACAATTGATGTAGGAGGATATGTTTCATCCCTGTGTACCCTGTGGCCAGCTACTTCACTGGGTATATGTGAGGGTTTACAGTGCCTTGAAAAAGTATTCATACCCTTTCCACATTCTGTCATGTTACATCCAAAAACATAAATGTATTTTATGCTGATTGGATTTTATGTGATAAAGCAACACAAAGTGGCACATAATTGTGAAGTGAAAGGAAAATGATAAATGGTTTTCAATTTTTTTTACAAATAAATATCTGAAAATGTGGCGTGCATTTGTATTCAGCCCCCCCGAGTCCAGGGTGGATTTGATTTAAATCACTAGTAAAAAGGCTTGATTTAAGCCATAATTTTTAAAGAGCAACTGTCATCTCTGTCCCGCAGCGGCTCCTCCTCTGACTTGCTGTTGACTCACCGACGGTCCCGTTCACTTTAATGAGATGGCTGGTGATGCGGCAGTGACACAACAAGGTGAGGGACGTGGCGGCAACAAGTGAGTGGATGCCCGCTAACAGGCGCTGCCATGATGGATCTGAAATGACAGGTGATCTTTAAATGTAAGGACTCATTCTTGCTGGCAGTTAGAATCTTTAATATTTGCAAACAAAATTAAGGTTTCCTATTTAGAATAATAAGCTGTCCGGTTAGTAAATATTCCCAAACTGGGTCTCTTTTATGGCCTGTTGCCATTTCGCTCCTCAAAGGAGGAATAAAGCACTTCAAGCTATGTACAGAAAGATCACAAGGTTTATAAGCTACTTAGAAGGTTTTACTTTGCCTTTCCTCCACACACACATAGAGCCTGATACAGATGCATTTCTCTTCCAACAATCATACAGTTTGTAGTGTACATAGATTTGCAAAACAATGGGATAAAAGAATATTCCTGAACTTTGTTTTATCTCAGGGTTACTGTGAAATTGTGTGAATGCATCAACGCAGTGCATGTTATCTTAGCTCGTAGAGCTTGGATTCATTGAATGAGTTTACCAAAAATGTATATCTTGCAGAATATACAGCCTCATGCTACATAACTAAGCTCCATTTCATGCTGAATAAACTAAATTATTAATGTATCTTAAATAGAAAGCTATCTTTAGATAGATTTTTACTCCAAAGGCATTTTATTAAAATAAATTTAATAAAAATAAAAAAAATCCTATTTAAATAAAAAAAATCTGATTTTTTTTTTTAAATCATTGCTTCTTATCCACCCTGCCTGAGTCAATACTTTGTAGAACCACCTTTCGCTGCAGTTACAGCTGTAAAGTCTTTTTGGGGATGTCTCTACCAGCTTTGCACATCTAGAGAGTGACATTTTTGCCCATTCTTCTTTGCAAAATAGCTCAAGCTCTGTCAGATTGGATGGAGAGCGTCTGTGAACAGCAATTTTCAAGTCTTGCCACAGATTCTCAATTGGATTTAGGTCTGGACTTTAACTGGGCCATTCTAACACATGAATATGCTTTGATCTAAACCATTCCATTGTAGCTCTGGCTGTATGTTTAGGGTCGTTGTCCTGCTGGAAGGTGAACCTCTGCCCCAGTCTTTTGCAGACTCTAACAGGTTTCCTTCTAAGATTGCCCTGTATTTGGCTCCATCCATCTTCTCATCAACTCTGACCAGCTTTCTTCTCCCTGCTGAAGAAAAGCATTACCACAACATGATGCTGCCACCACCATGTTTCACGGTGGGGATGGTGTGTCCAGGTTGATGTGTAGTGTTAGTTTTCCACCACACATAGCTTTAGCTTTTAGGCCAAAAAGTTACATTTTGGTCTTATCTGACCAGAGCACCTTCTTCCACATGTTTGATGTGTCCCCCACATGGCTTCTCGCAAACTTATGGCTTTCTTTCAACAATGGCTTTTTTCTTGCAGCTCTTCCATAAAGGCCAGATTTGTGGAGTGCACGACTAATAGTTGTCCTGTGGACAGATTCTCCCCCCTTGGCTGTGGATCTCTGCAGCTCCTCCAGAGTTACCATGGGCCTCTTGGCTGCTTCTCTGATTAATGCTCTCTTTGCCCAGCCTGTCAGTTTAGGTGGACGGCCAAGTCTTCGTAGGTTTACAGTTGTGAAAAATTATATAAGTAAATCTGTGAATACAAAATAATACAAACTCAGTAGTGCATATAATAAATGTGTTGAAAAATATATATCAAAAAAGTCCTTCAATGTATAAATAGAAAAATATATATATATAAAAATATATTAGACCATAAACAATAAAAAGTCCATATATTAATCACTGAATTCCAAAGAAGCATCAGATCTTCAATTGATAGAGTATTCCAATCATTCTGATATAAGCCCGCAATCCACCTGTGGTCTTCTCATAAGAAGAAATAATCCACCCACTGCAGACGGGCCATCAGAGTCTCATTCAAAAGAGGGCTTCATGGTGTAGTATGTTCCAAAGAAAAAAATATTTTCCAAACAGATGACACAGGCTTTACATCCAAAAAAAACATCCATAGAAGCACTGCGAAAAAAAAAGACAAATTGAAACAGCCGCAGCTCAAGCCAGCTGGCTGTACAGCGTGATGATGTCACAAGTTATGCTCCACCCGACGCGTTTCCCCATAAGAGGCATCAACTGGGAACAGAGATCATACCTGGACGTCAGCACTCCACACTTAAATACCTGTCAGGCAGGATAGACACCGGAAATAAACATTTAGCTTCTTTCGATTGATGTCACCTATTTGGTCACATTCAATTAGCTTGGAACAGTATAAAAACATATAGTTTGAATTAATAAAAAAATCATTATTATATTAAAACATATTAGAAAGTCCCAAAAAGATATATAACAAAAGAAAACAGAAAAAACAGAAAAATACACACACATATTTTATATATATATATATATATATATATATATATATATATATATATATATATATAAATACACATATATATATAATTTGAATTAATCCAAATGCGTGACAGTAAACACTATTTGGACACTCCAGAATTTATCGTCCTCGGTCCACCCTTTTATAAAAAATGGTTTTATAGAAAATGATTATATAAAAAACCATATACATACATTTATATGAATCAATATTATATTTTCTTTTTTTTTCTTTTTACTTTTGTTATATATCTTTTTGGGACTAATGTGTTTTAATACAATAATTATTTTTTTATGAATTAAACTATATGTTTTTATACTGTTCCAAGCAAATTGAATATGACCAAATAGGTGACATCGATCGGAAGAAGCTAAATGTTTATTTCCGGTGTCTATCCTGCCTGAAAGGTATTTAAGCATGGAGTGCTGACGTCCAGGTATGATCCCTACCTATCTGAGAGCGATCTCTGGAGTGAGCTTTCTTTCTGATGGCCCGTCTGCAGTGGATGGATTATTTCTTCTTATGAGAAGACCACAGGTGGATAGCGGGCTTGCTGGCAGGCTGATGCACAGGCGCTTTTGATCTCTATCATATGAGATCCTCCAAATCTGTAAGCAGTTTGTGATATTACACCTTATACCAGAATGATTGGAATACTCCATCAATTGAAGATCTGATGCTTCTTTGGATTTTAGTGATTAACATATGGACTTTTTATTGTTTATGGTCTAATATATTTTTACATATATATATATTTTTCTATTTATACATTGAAGGACTTTTTTGATATATATTTTTCAACACATTTATTAAATGCACTATTGAGTTTGTATTATTTTGTATGCACAGATTTACTTACATAATTTTTTCATATATGTGCTTTTTGTATGCACGCTCTTTTTTGTTTTCTATTTTTCTTGAGCTTTTAGTATTTAAAGTGGAGTTCCACCCACTTTTACAACTCTTCAGCATCCCTCACTAAACTGTGCACTGCAAACGAATTGGATATTTAAAAAAAAAATTCTCAGCACCTACTGTATATCTGCTGTATTCATTTTTCACTTCCTCCTCCCTAGCCCTGGCTCATCGCATCATTTCCTGTTTGCAATGCCTTCTGGGAAGGGGTGGCAACTTCCTCTGACACTGCCGTTGCTATGGAAACCTGACCTGAAACCTATTACACTGCTTGTGCTGCACTGAGCATGTGCGAGATCTGCAAGGATGAGATCCAGGAAGAAATACAGTCTGGCTTCAGATGCCCACACTTAAGATGGCCACGGCCTGCTGTAAGTTTATAAAATAACAAACTACTGCTATAAACGAACAAAACAGACCTTAGTTTATAGACTAACTTTACTAGAATACATTAAGCTTGTGTATTATATGGGTATTTTTATTTAAAAAGTATAATTTTGACCGGAACACCACTTTAAGCTATCAGAGCTGCTGCATACAGTCACGTCACTTTGCATGTTTTAGGTTAGTGCAAATATTCCCCCTTTTTTTATAGGTTTGCAGTTGTGCCATACTCTTTCCATTCAGATGTTTGTGCTCCGTGAGATGTTCAAAGCTTGGGATGTTTTTTTTATAACCTAAACCTAATCCTGCTTTAAATTTCTC
Organism: Aquarana catesbeiana; assembly: GCF_042186555.1. Lineage (NCBI taxonomy): Eukaryota > Metazoa > Chordata > Amphibia > Anura > Ranidae > Aquarana > Aquarana catesbeiana. Next base: position 102,873,192 of record NC_133329.1, read on the forward strand.
AACTATATACCTGACCCCTTTTTTTTGCAACAATGTTATATTGGTCAGGCTGCGCACTGACACTTTTGCAGCCATTGTGCGATTTTCTGGGTGTTCAGTGTGCATCTGCACCTTTAAGAAGGGGTGGGCTCCCTTCAGTCCATCTGCCCTCCACCTACTCATCAGAATGCATGTGCTTCCACTGTGGAGTCACTCATCAGTCAGTGATAGGAACTACAGATACCATGTTGATTCGGTTGTCCATGGGCTGGTTGGTAAGTAAGCTTGGAATTTTTCCTTGGATTTATCCTTGGCCTTGTTTATATATATATATATATATATATATATATATATATATATATATATATATATATAATATATATACCTGAGCTGTCTAGTGTGTTCCTTGGCGTTCATGGTGCCGTTTGTTCACTAAGGTTCTCTAACAAACCTCTGAGGGCTACAGAACAGAACAGCTGTATTTATGCTGAGATTAAATTACATACAGGTGGACTCTATTTACTAATTAGGTGACTTCTGAAGGCAATTGGTTCCACTAGATTTTAGTTAGGGGTATGAGAATAAAGAGGGCTGAATACAAATGCACGCCACACTTTTCAGATATTTATTTGTAAAAACTTTTGAAAACCATTTATCATTTTCTCTCCACTTCACAATTATGTGCCACTTTGTGTTGGTCTATCACATAAAATCCCAATAAAATGCAATTATGTTTTTAGTTGTAACATGACAAAATGTGGAAAATTTCAAGGGGTATGAATACTTTTTTAAGGCACTATACAACCATTTTAACTTTGCCCTTCTGAAACTGTTCCAAGCAGTAAAACATAGTACAGATCTAGTTGATATCTGCTTGTCTGAATCCATTAAAGCACAGTAAAAATGTCTGATAAAAAGCCCCGGTGAAGGCAAAGTACGTTTGGCCTGCAAAAGGAGTTGGCATTTTTTTTTTTTTGCTATGAACCAATTTTATAAAGTTTACCTTTTCACAAAAAAACAAAACCCTGCACCCTCTCCACCCCCTAAAAACCACCCCCCTCCCTGGTCCCCGCTCTATTTACCTACAAGGGTGATGAGCCATCAGTGCCCATGCCATGCTACTGGTGTAGTGGAAAATGTGAACTTACACTGCCACTGCCATTGGACTATATGTGTGCAGATTTTCAACTCTGGGTCCTCCCTCTTTTTCTAAGGAGCATCCCTGTTTTATGAAGTACTGCTGAACCAGAGCCTGAATTTCAGTGACCCACTGAAAATTTGTATCTAGTTTTCTTTTTTTTAAGTATGATTAGACTGGTATGGGGCAGCACTAGGATCCAATCAAGCTCTTCTGCATGCAAATGTGCTCACAGGGAACATGCTGAGAGAAATAGAGAGCAGAGCAAATGACTTAATCAGTGTATTGCTGCTCCTTCATTTTCCAATTAGCAGACTGTGGCCACAAAGGTGACTACACTGTATTCCTAACCCCTTTGCGCCAGTGCCTCCAACTCTTTAAGAGGTTTCAGATGCTGGGAGGCGGGGTTTCTGATCATGTGACCGCCATGATTGGCAGTCACAGCGATCACATGATCAGAAAGCTCCTGATTGCAAGAAGCCACCGATAACTGTGCTGAGAGCACGTTTTTTGCACAGCTGTGTCTGCTAATTGATACACAAGTATGCGCCCGTTCGGTGTCAAGGCCCAGCCACCAAGAGGCCACATATTTGTGTATTGTTGGTGCCTAGTGGATAAATCCCACCTGTGGGCTATTTTTTTCATGTCCCACAGTATTAGAAAAAGCAAATCAGGTTGCATTATTTATTTCCCCTCTGGCAAAATCCCCTGCAGTAATCTCATTTTGCCACTAGATATCCTCTTTCTTCTGGGTTGAATGACACCCATTATCATTCAACCTGGAAAACTGAGGACATACTGTGAGTGCACAGTGTCATGTACCTGCCCCCTGAGGGAGCATCACCAAGGTAGGTACATAAAAAAAACATTAATTATTGCCCAAGGAGGATGAAGGTGCACTTGAGGAGCCCAGAGTCTGAAGTTGGACTTTAGTTCTAACCTGAAATTTGGTGCCTCCATCCCTCGAATAGCTTTTGCAGTGGTACACTTTATACCTAGTACCAGCCTTACCCAATATGGTCAAAGGAGACACAGTTACCTAAGCTGTCCTCCCTTCTCTCCAATGTGATATCTTATGAGACCTCTCAGTGCTGAAGCTTTGCTGTCATATCTTTCTAGATTTATAATTGAACCCATGTATGCTGTCTTGCAGCCAATGTTTCCAGGCAACTGGATGCTCCAATAATAAGGAAAGCTCAGGACCTGCCGTTCTCAAGGTCATTGGTCTACAGCCTCTCGGGAGATGCCATCTGGACATATTTTGGCATTTATTTTATATTCAATTACATTTACAGTCATAAAATGCATCCTGCATACTCTGTGCATATTAACAGTATGAAAAAACACATTATAGGCAGTGGGGAAATGTCTCACTGTGGCAGTGATTTACATCAATTACATCAATTACATCAATTAGGCTGTCAGCAGTTGCAATGAATTAGACACATTGCCAGAATGCTGAGACTTGTGGTAAGAGCTATGCAAAGGAATCATTCTTTCCCAGGCCCATGGGAATGATGATGCCCCTTTTAAATGCTAAAACCATAGGTGTAATTGAAATTCAAAAGGAGCCACGGAATCGTTTTCAAACTGAAGCTGACTCAAATCGCCTTGAAAACCCATCTACTGTTCCTGCCAGCTGTTGATGTTATTGGTTTTAATAAGTTTGAGTGAAATGTCACTTTTTTAATACTTACAATCAGGTGCGTAACTATGAATCATGGTACCTGTTCTGTCCAACAGATGTCTTGCTGATGTTTTATACTGGTGTAGCGCTGGTAGATTTTTCAATCTACTGCTTATAGGTAAATTTAGTGGGTTATCTGTTCATACATAGTCAGATTTGCCTCTGTTCCAGCTTGGCTGAGTTGCATGTAGTTTCACACTGTGCCTGTGGGTGTCGTTGTCACCATGGGTCGGTGTTGTAAAGGCAACACGTTGAAGTGTATGAGTGCTCCTCTGTCCCAGAGATAACTCAGTGGAGGTGGTCCTCCAAGTTGCATTCTGGGAGAGAGTATTTATGGGACAGACGCCATGTTCTAGGGTTCTTTCCATTCCACCTGCTGGCCCTCCTGGCTGACAGGTATGTGTTAGGAGTACTACCGTGTGGTCCTCCGACCGGGAGGCCCACGCTGCTGCAGCGTGTGGGTGGGCCCAGAAGTCTGTCTGGGGCCTACCACAGTGGCAGGGAAATGGTCCTGGGCTGTCTGTCCTACGGGAAGAAGCTGGACAACTGAGAAGATCCCAGGGGAGGACCCGTCATGGAAGGATCATGCAGAGTGCTGGTCTGGAGAGTGGCCTGGTGACATAGTTGGAGGACGCATCCTCAAGTTAACCTACCGCCGGGTCGGCTTAAAGGTTCTAGTGCTGTGTTTTCTATCCATCGTAAACTATTACATCCTGTGGCAGAGGATCGTACGGGTTTCTATTCCATTCAAGTCTGCGGCAGAGACTTTTGTTCGTGCTACGTACTGGCTGCTAGGTTAGTGAGAGAAACCTATCCTGGCGGGCAAAGATTCAACTCTAAGAGGAGAGTACATTCATCTACAAGATTCCAATTTCTAATACTACACTAAGAAAAGGTATTTGAACTTCCCTGCAACTCTTCTTCTACCTCTTTCCTGCTACTTCCTTCAGTTACGTTTATTAAAGCATTGGAAAAGATACTCAATTGTCTGGTATTAAACTCAACGGAACCCTAGACCCGGTTCTGGTGAAATTGAGGTAACGAAGGTGACGGTAACAGCCGCTTTAAACCAGCAGCTCCACCGAGAGTTATTGCTACACTGGTTATTTGTACCTGTGTTGTTAAATTTACATGCAAAATGTGTAATTTACTTAAGACAATCATATGTGGTGTGCAGGCTCCATCTAGCATTCCTTTTTGGTATTGCTGCAGTTCTGTTTATTTCTTTTAATGTATGTGTAAATAAGGAAGTTGTCAGCAAGCAGGGAATTCTGGGTAGAATCTTAGCAGGAAGTGAAACAGCCACCATTTTGTGAGAAGATATTCAGGAAACAACACATGTATTTCTCTATCTATCGCCATCACCCCTTAGAGAACTTAAAAAGTAAGTTTTTACTATCCCATCTTGTACTGTATATCGTTGTTTATGCAATATATGCTGTATTGTATGCAATATTATACTTATTGAGGTCTATTTCTGTTATTTTGTAGTTTCACCTGGCTTGTTCTAATATAACTGAGATCAAAGAAATATGGTATCTACAGTTATTGGGATAAGCAGGTTTAGCTATCTGCTCCTTGAGACAGAACAGTGAAATTTTTAAGCTGACCTCTGAAGGGAAGGTAAGCCGACTTCGGAAGTCTGTACAGCCCGGGGCTATGCAGTATCCATACAGTCAGAAGCCTTAAAGATACAGGCCTGTGGCAGGCGAAGCACGCTACACAGAGACATGCTCTCTCAAGCAGCATCAACACTAGAACAGTCTCTATACAGCAAGACAGCTTCTTCCTCGCAGCCATGTCTCACAGTGGGACATCTTACAAAACACGTTCACGAGCAAGCTCATCTAAGTCATCTGTCGCAAATGCAGCAGCTATCGCCCGTTCAAAAGCTGAAGCAGCAAAAGCCAGGGCCGCATTCGTAGACTTAGAGTTGCAGATGAAAAAAGAAAAGGCCCGCCTTGATGCAGAAAAGATGAGACAGGAACAAGAGAGAGAGAAGGAAATAGTACGCTTGGAGTAAGAGAGATAGAAGGAAAGAGTACGCTTGGAGCAAGAAAGAGTTTGCATGGAACAAAAAAGAGAGCAAGAAAGAGTACACATGGAACAATAGAGAGAGCAAGAAAGAGTACACATGGGGCAAGAGAAAGAGAAGGAAACAATATGCCTGGAAGAAGAGCTAGCCCAGCAGGAAGCATCTCTGACATTGCAGCAAGCTTTCTTAGAAGCTAATATGGAGAAGCTAGCAGTAGAAAGAGACACTGCCGCCGCCATTGCAGAAGCAGAAGCTTTAGAAGCAGCCGTCTACGATGAGCCAAGACTAGGCAGCAGCATACCGGGTCTAGAAGAGGACCAACAAGATTCTTCATAACGCATGTCAGATTATGTCTACCAGCACTGGGACCCAAGCAGCATCCCACAACAAGAAATCAAACATAACGTCAGTGAGTCACATCAAATAAAGCAACAAGGCGACCTGGGACCCCAGCGCTAAAAACAAGAAAAATCTGACAGAGTTCCAGACTTTACAGTTCCAACCAGACCTTCTACTCCACAAGGTACCCAGCCTTCATACAAGCATCAAACACCAGTCTTCACTCCAAAGGTGTATGCAACGAACAGGTACGAACTGCCAACCTTAAGCAAGTTTGAACCCAGCGCGCCTAAAGAAGAGACTTTTACCAGGTATGCCTTTACACTGCACCACATAACACCAGCAGCCTACCCCAAAGCCAATCAGGCTACTGTAGACTTTGCCAAGTTCCTGGCCAAAAGAGACTTAGTTACCCAAGGACTTGTCAAATTTAGTGATCGCCCTCAATACTACAGGGCATGGCGATCTGCTTTCCAGAGTCTCATTCAAGGTCTAGATCTATCCTGCATGAACAGATAGAACTCCTCTTAAAGTGGCTTGGCAATGATTCTGCTGAACATGCCAAAAGGATCAGAGACATTAACATAAACCACCCTGAGATAGGCCTTGCAAACATCTGGAACAGACTGGATAGATGTTATGGCTCACCAGAGGCTCAACACAGCTCTACACCCAAGGCCTACTCCAAGAACTTTTCCACCTGTTCATAGGCACAAGGAGCAAGGCGGGGAGACCAAAGACTCTAGTACAGATGTCATAGTAATCACTTCACAGTGTACTGAAGTCTGCAAAGGAAGTACAGGTGGCGGGTCCTGCTCTAAAATCTGTCTTGTGAGAGTTTACCCAAAAGGATGCAGAGACAAAGCAGTCAAGCTCTATGTCATCTTGGATGATCAGAGTAATAAGTCACTAGCCAGATCTATGTTTTTTGACATTCTAAACCTGAAAGACCCCAGCAGCCCTTACTCCCTTAGGACTTGTGCAGGTACAGTGGAAACAGCAGGAAGAAGAGCTGACGGCCTACAAATTGAATCTATGGATGGTAAGACATGCCTACCCTTACTGACCATAATAGAATGCAACCAGATGCCAGACAACAGATCAGAGATTCCCACACCAGACGGAGCAGCTCACCAGACTCACTTGAACCACATAGCACATCTCATACCAGAACTAGATTATCAGGCTCAGATAATCTTACTCCTAGGGAGGGATATCTTGCAAGCCCACAAAGTAAGAAAACTGATCAACGGTCCTAAAAATGCCCCATATGCCCAAAAATTGGATCTTGGGTGGGTCATTATAGGTGATGTTTGCCTGGGAGGTACACACAAACCTGCATCTGTTAATAACCTGCTTACTAGTACCCTCAAGAATGGTCGTCCTTCTCTTTTCCAACCCTGTCAATATTACATTCTCATAAATGTACTACCACACAACAACCCTGTACCTCTTCCCTTCCCTGTCCCCTCTGTGACAGCAATACCTATGACAATGACCAAAGCAACTTAGGAAGCACAGTGTTCAGGAGAACAAAGGAAGACAACCAGGTAGCAATGTCTATTGAGGATAGGCTCTTCCTAGAAGTTATGGAAAGGAGTATGGAGAAAGACGGGACTAATAGCTGGGTTGCACCTCTTCCCTTTAGACCACAAAGACGACGTTTGCCTAACAATAGAGAACTAGCATATAAACGTCTCACTTCCCTAAGACACAATCTTCAAAGGAAACCAGAGATGAAAAAACATTTCTTTTCCTTCATGGAGAAAATATTCCAGAATGGTCATGGTGAGATAGCCCCAAACCTCAAAGACTCAGAGGAATGCTGGTACTTACCTATATTTGGGGTCTATCACCCTAATAAGCCAGGACAGATTAGAGTGGTGTTCGATTCCAGCGCCAAACATGAGGGTGTCTCTCTAAATGATGTCTCTGGCCCTGATCTTAACAACAGACTATTAGGAGTACTTCTTCGCTTTTGCAAGGATTCAGTCGCATTCATGGCAGACATACAGCAAATGTTCTATTTCTTTCTTGTTAAAGAAGAACACCGAAACTTTCTGAGGTTTCTCTGGTTCAGGGACAACAACCCCTCTGGAGACATCACAGAATACCGCATGAGGGTGCACATATTTGGCAACAGTCCTTCCCCTGCAGTTGCTATATATGGCCTCAAACATTCTGCTAGAGTGGGAGAGTCAGAGTATGGGTCAGATGTCAGACAGTTTGTGGACAAAGATGTAGACGATTGCTTGAAATCACTACCCACAAATGAAGCTGCAATCAGTCTCCTCAAAAGGCAATGCTTGCATGTTCCAACTTAAGACTCCACAAGATTGATTCCAACAGTAGAGAAGTTTTAGAAGCCTTTCCTGTCCAAGATCATTCTAACGAGTTGAAGGACTTAGATCTGGGCAAAGACTCACTTCCCATGCAACGCAGTCTTGGTTTGCTTTGGGACTTAAGATCTGACACGTTTACTTTCCAAGTAAACACAGAAGAAAAACCCTTTACCCGTAGAGGTGTCCTTTCTACCATAAACAGCCTGTATGATCCCTTAGGCTTTGCAGCACCTGTCACCATCCAGGGTAAAGCACTACTGAGAAACTTAACCTGTGAGTCGCTAGATTGGGACCACCCTTTCCTCACTGAAAAGAAAAACCTATGGGTAGAGTGGAAGGACTCACTAACAGCTCCATCCAACCTTAAAATTCCACGAGCTTATGCTCCTCTGTCATCTGCTAATGTTCAGATGTAAAGACTTTGTGTGTTTTCAGATGCTTCTGTTAAAGCAATTGCTGCTGTAGCTTACCTGAAAACCATAGACACTAAAGGACAATGTCACATAGGGTTTGTAATGGGGAAAGCAAAACTTGTACCACTTCCCAAACACACCATACCCAGGCTGGAACTTTGTGCTGCAGTATTGGCTACAGAGCTAGCTGAACTAATTACAACAGAGAGAAACCTAGAAATTCAAAAGACTGATTTCTACACAGACAGTAAAGTAGTTCTGGGTTACATCCATAATGAAACAAGGCGTTTCTACGTCTATGTCAATAACAGGGTGTTGAGGATAAGGAGATCCACCAGCCCAGAGCAATGGCATTTTGTGCCTACAGACTGTAATCCTGCAGACCTAGCTACCAGATCTGTAGCAGCTAACCATCTTGAAAGTACTCTGTGGTTCACAGGTCCCACCTTTCTACGCAATCTAGACTGTAACGCTAAGGACCTCTCCACATTTGATTTAATAGATGCAGATAAGGATCAGGAAATTCGTCCTCAGGTTTCTACCGCAGTCACAACAACTTCTCTCAACCAGTTTAAAACCCACTGTTTCAGCAGGTTCTCCACCTGGAGGTCACTAGTTAGAGCTATCACTTGCTTAATCCACATAGCTCAGTCCTACAAAAAACAACCATCAACTCATGACAATTGCAGAGGTTGGCACCACTGTAGGAAAGTCTACTCAGCAACTGACCTAGAACTATCTAAAAATTGGTTAATATCTGTTGTACAGAGAGAAGTCTTTGCCAAAGAGATCGATTGTATTCTCAACCAGAAACCTGTTCCTAAAGACAGTGTTTTAAAGAAGTTAGAGTTTTCAGAGAAACATCCTTTAGTGATCCCTGGTCACCATCATATTGCCTACTTACTTATTCAATACTACCATGACCAAACTAAACACCAGGGTCGACTGTTTACTGAAGGAGCCTTACGAGCTGCTGGACTGTGGATAGTCGGAACCAAGAGATGTGTGAGTAGGCTCCTCTTCAATGCGTTATTTGCCGAAATCATCGTGGAATGTCACAGACACAAAAGATGGCCAATTTACCATCTGACAGACTTAGGATGGATCCGCTTTTCACTAATGTTGGACTTGATGTTTTTGGTCCTTGGTCTGTCGCAAGCCGGTACACAAAAAGGGGACACTCAAACAGTAAACGCTGGGCAGTCATATTCGTCTGCATGTCCATCCGAGCTGTCCACATCGAAGTGATTGAGTCAATGTACACTTCGAGTTTCATTAATGCTCTTAGACGTTTCATTGCAATCAGAGGACTAGTGAAACTCATTCACTCTGACAGAGGGTCTAACTTTGTAGGAGCAGTAAAAGAACTTCAAATTCCTTCTAATTTGGACATTCTCAGAGTAGAAAGATACTTGAGTGAACAAGACTGCTCGTGGATCTTCAACCCACCTCACTCTTCTCACATGGGAGGTGTTTGGGAGAGGATGATAGGCATAGCCCGCAGAATTCTTGATTCTATCTTCCTACAAGTAGGAACTGCAAGGCTTACTCACGAATGTTTAGTGACATTTATGGCAGAGGTTACAGCTATCATTAACACCAGACCTTTGACATCCATTTCAAGTGACTCTGAGGATCCAGTTGTCCTCACACCTGTTATGTTACTCACACAAAAGACTAGTCTTGCCGGTGCTCCAGCTGGAGAGTTTTGCGAGAAGGATCTTTACAAACATCAATGGAGACAAGTACAAACCCTTGCCAATACCTTCTGGAACCGGTGGAGGGAACAATATATATCTACTCTACAAGTAAGGAGAAAGTGACACACTGAAAAGCCTAATCTTAAACCTGGTGATGTTGTGCTCATGAAAGATTGCCAGACACTAAGGAATATGTGGCCTTTAGGTCTGATCACCAAAGTACTACCAAGCAAGGATAATTGTGTCCGTAAGGTCGAGGTTAAGATCTTTCAACAGAATGAGGCTAAAGTATTCTTGAGACCAGTGACCGAACTTATTCTGATGCTTTCTACGGAGGACTCTGTTAGTGACATCACTTGATGTCAGGCGGGGAGTGTTCTGTCCACCAGATGTCTTGCTGATGTTTTATACTGGTTATTTGTACCTGTGTTGTTAAATTTACATGCAAAATGTGTAATTTACTTAAGACAATCATATGTGGTGTGCAGGCTCCATCTAGCATTCCTTTTTGGTATTGCTGCAGTTCTGTTTATTTCTTTTAATGTATGTGTAAATAAGGAAGTTGTCAGCAAGCAGGGAATTCTGGGTAGGATCTTAGCAGGAAGTGAAACAGCCACCATTTTGTGAGAAGACATTCAGGAAACAACACATGTATTTCTCTATCTATCACCATCACCCCTTAGAGAACTTAAAAAGTATGTTTTTACTATCCCATCTTGTACTGTATATCATTGTTTATGCAATGTATGCTGTATTGTATGCAATATTATACTTACTATTTCTGTTATTTTGTAGTTTCACCTGGCTTGTTCTAATAAAACTGAGATCAAAGAAATATGGTATCTACAGTTATTGGGATAAGAAGGTTTAGCTATCTGCTCCTTGAGACAGAACAGTACCCCCAGCAACATTTTGATAGGACCCCCTGCTTAATCTGTCTGTAGCAGCCAGCAGTCTCAGTTGTGACAATATGCATTGATAGGTGATGTTAGGATTGATCCTAACATTAAGTACTTGAAAATCAAGGGCATCATGAGTGCTTCCAGTATAGTCAATACACTACTAGGAAGCAAAGCTTTGAATATACGGTAAGTTATAGTTGTAGTAATAATAATAATCATGATGATATTTTATATTATGACAAAAAAAATGATTATTTTGCATAAAATACTCTATAACCCTTGGCCTCATTAACACTAGTATGCAATCAGAAGAGGGCACCGCTCCAGGCGAGTCACTGGCAACCTTCTGACAGTCCTCCCATGCAGGTGCTCACCTCTTCTCGCTACCACACACACTGGAAGAAGAAATGATGAATGGGTGCACACCACTGAGGGACTGTTTTATGATTTATTCCACCACGTGTCAAAGAACAGACAGCACAACAATACAGAGGACACAAAGCAGCTGTTGATGCGTTTCACACAATTCACTGCTTACTCATAAACTTTCTCATAACCAGCTGTTTGTATCCTGTATTGTTGTGCTATCTGTCCTTTGAGAATTGGTGGAATAAATCATAGAACATTCCCATGAAGGTGTGTAGACGTTCATCATTTCTTCTCATTCACACTGGTACTGTCAAACCTGTGTTTCTTTGTATTAAAATGACTTTTCTAAAGCATATACATGCATGTAATGATTTTTCAATGGTGCCATTTACATTAAAAGAGGAATTTATCAAAGTTAGAGCAGCCAGAATATGGAGCAACTATGCATTGCAACCAACCAGCTTCTATTTTTTTATTTTCAAAGCTTAAAGAAGAATTCCAGGTATTGATATATTATACATACTTACATTGGTCCAGCTTGAAGAACTGTAGCTACCTTGTCATCAGGGGTGTCTTGAATATTTAGTTCTCCTGGGTAGTAGTTTTGCCTAGGCCAATCTGAAGCTTTTTTTCACTTCGTTTCACCCCCTAGGTTCAGGGTTGCTTCAGTTCCCTGCTGTTGCCACTGGGTGTCACTGGCACTCCGGGTAATAGTTATTGGGTGGTGACACTCTTGGACTATGGCAACCACTAGGAGGTTTATGGCCAGTGGTGCTTGCTGGGGTAGGTGATAAATATTTAGGGCATGGCTTGGCGAGCTCTCTTGAGCTCAGGCTGCAGCCTGCAAAAGTGTGTGCAGAGGAGCTTGTGCTGAATAGGCCTGGGACCTGTTTGGGCCTATCACCAAATTCCTCGGGCTGCTCTGCTTGGTCGATTTTGGCACAGCACCCAAGGTGGCAGAGCCAGCAGATGAAGTCCAGCTGGAGCGGAATTGGTCACTAACCTCAGAGCATCCTGGCACTTCCTTGTCTGGTGGAGCCCTGATACTGAAAGGAGACTTATACCCTGACCCTTTCTTCCTGTGAGCTGGAGCAAGAAATTTTAAGAAAAGGACTAAAGTGTCTGGCACCCATCTTTATCATGCCTATTTTCTCTGTGGCCATTAATCCTACCTGGGGCAATGCTAGCACTCTTCCTGCACTGGAGGTATGTTTTCCCTTCCTTTAACTATAAATATGACAAACCTGGTCGATGCCCTGAAAACTGGAAATAATTAAAGTAGACACTGCTACCCAAGTTATCTCCACTTACTTCCTGGTCCTGTGCTGAGAGGCTGGCCTGCTGCATTTTGAACACAGGTGGGTGGCTACTTAGCACGGGCACCATTTAGAGAATGCTTTGCATTTTCTTAATGAATGCAAAGTGTTCTCTAATTGGACATGGTGAGGAATGTAACATCATTGCCCTGCCCCTCCATTTTTTTTAATTTTTTTTTTTTTGCTATCCCATGTTTCATTGGGGAGAGTTTCCTTGACTTTCTGACCAGTAGACTGGAATCCCTTGAACAGTAGAACTTGAAGTGGACAGCACTGGGACACCATAAGCAATGTTCCAGACCAGGCACACCTTAATACCAGTGCACCAAGGTTTAACAGCAGCAACAGTCACTAGAATCTCCCTCTCAGGCATGTACTCACAGTGTCCCTAGGACTTGAATGTCTCCCTCCAGATTCAGGCAGACAATATCCTCATTGAGCTTCCAGGCTGGATCCTCGGTGAAACCCCTCTTTTAGCTCTTTAGGAGCTTGCAGCACAATAGGGCCCCCAGCTATGCTCAGCTGTGACTTCAATGAGACTAGCAGGATCTTCAGCTGAATTGCCAGGAAGGGCAACAGCACTTCTGGCTGGGAACCTCTCCTCCTGGGAAAAAACCCTGCTCTACCAGGCTCCAGACTATTTATTCACTCTCCAGCCACCATCTGAGCACACTCATCCAGGAATTTGCTAGAGTTGCATAAATATTCAGGCTGCTCATTTGATTCTCCCACCCACTATATTCTGAAAGTCACCAGAAGGCAGGGAGAAGCAATCAAACTTGCAGTCTGCAGAGCCCAGGGCAGACCAAAGTAATCACATGCTGCTCTGATAATTACAGCAGAACCACAATAACTAAATTTGCCTTATGTTTACTACATCAATATTTTGATATATGATAACCTGTGTGATAATTTTGTGAACGGACACTGGTTAGCAATTATATTCACAATCTTTCGTTCTGATTTACTATCCCCACTTGAAAAGCTGTCTCATTTTGATTTCATGCTATTACAAGATGTAACATTTAGAGAAGGCTAAAAAATATGGAAAACAAGAAATGCTGGAAAAACATATTCCCAGAGAGAGCCTTTAAGTATCTATTTTTGAAAATTATTTATGAAAGAAACATTTTTTGTGTTCTTGGAAGCTTTGTGGCACCTGAGATGTATTAATAAAATATACATAAAATATGAATAAAATATGAGCTGAATTAATAGAAGTCACAAGTCATTGAAGGAAATCCTAGCTTAGACAGGAAGGACATTTGAATTGCACATAGTTCAAAAAGAACCATCAGTCTTGCAATTTCTTTAACCTACTGAAATAAATATGGTGTGGCTAAGAATAAAGGTTGATTGATCTACGGCCCTCCAGCTGTTGCAGAACTACACGTCCCATGAGGCATTATAAAACTTTGACATTCACAGACATGACTAGGCATGGTAGATATTGTAGTTCCTGAACAACTGGAGGGCTGTAGTTTGGAGAACAAAGTCTTGTTAAAATGAATTCAGTTGATCAGTTAAAGACTTCATGCTCATAAGTATTAATGTATTTGGTAAGAAAGGTTTTTAAAGCATTTTAGAATGTTTGCAGAGCTTTTGTATATACCGTATTGTATATACTGTATTCATTTGTGTTTAACATTTTATTGTGGCATTCTAGGGTTTTCAAAATGACCTTCAATAACAGAAAACGGTTTAAAAAGATTAATGTATTATGCTTAGCCCTATTTATTATCAGATTATACAATGCAGACAGACCTTGGCTTTTTGGTCTTCCATATAAAACTCAAAAAAATAACAAGAAAAGCCATAGGGATTAGGCATACAAATGGTTGAAATTTTGTAGGCTAAAACTAATAACAGTACATCAGGTATACAAACTAAAGGAAAGAAAACACTGAATTGTTGTTTATAGCAATTCATGTGAAGCTATACTCAAAAGGGAGAAAATATGTTATCTTATAGGGAACACCCAGAAATGTTAATTGTGCCTAAGCAGTACCCTGAAAAGTTTATGGTTGTTTCGAATACTTTCTGAAAATTATTAATGCACTCCCTGAGCCTTACAGCTGTATACCTTTAGTGTGAGAGCTAAATCCGGCCATAGACAGTTCAAATCTCAGCTGGTTCAGTAGGAACCGTCCGAGATTCTAACTATGTATGGGAAGGCTGAATGTGTCCAAGTTGATCAATCGATCAACTTGGGTACAACCAGCCTGCTGGATTGTACATGCGATTATCGCTAGCGGTAATAATAATCACTTTGTTCTCCCAGGGGTGACGGCCTCCCTCGCCCCCCCCCCCCGTCAAGAGAACATAATGGCTCAGTGGAAGGGATTCCACTGTCAACACCCTCTATGGTTTTTCTCAGGAAAAATGTTGTTCCATCTATGGCTGGCCTAACTCACTGTTGCCTTTGTCTGCTAGTCACATAATATTTGGAGCATGATTTGGAGATGTGACTACTGTGCTGTTCACTGTTTTTCCTTGCTGGAGAGAAAATTATACCTGAGGATGTCTTTTGTAACCATAACCCAGACTCGATGCTGTCTTTTTCCTCTCCATAAACAGTCACTGCCCCGCCACTCCACAATCTGGTATATCTGTTCCTCTTCCCATCTCTTACATAATTTAGTCTTGCTGCCTTCTCTATTCCCTTCCTCCACAATCTAGTCACTGTACCATTTCGCTCTACTTTCCACAATTTTTTTTCATTACTGTCTTTTCCCTAGTTCCAATTTAATCCCAGTGCCTTTTTTTTTAATCCCCTCCCCACACACCCAATCCTGCCCCTTTGCCTCTATCCTCCGCCTCCACAATTCAGACTCATTGTCTCTACTCTTTTCCCCCACTTTCTTCCCCATCTCATATGTGGTACTACTACCTTCTCCTTCCTAATCAAAATCAGCATTTAAAATGAGGAAAAGGTAGAGTAAAGCTGGTCATACACATACAATAAATAACTCCCAATCCAAATAAAATACATTTATGTTTTTGGTTGTAACATGACAAAATGTGGAAAATGTCAAGGGGTGTGAATACTTTTTCAAGGCACTGTATATTCCTAACTTCCACCAGCACACCTGCTTGCAGAACTTCAGCTGGCACACCAATGGGTAATCTGACAAAAGACACTCAGTCAGATTCTTGAGCAACAGTCTGTTATAGGCAGGAACCCGAGGCCCCTTTGAGTGTGTAGCAAAAAGTCAGTGTCCAGCTTTACATCCCAGTGGCTACTGATCCCAGCACCACCTTTTCAGGCACTGCCTGGCTGCAGCTGCCCTTTTCACTAGTCCTCTTGGCTACTTCTCTTCAGTCCTCCCAGACTGACACCACAGTCCTCCCAGACTGTTCACTCATCAGCCCACCTCCTCTGGAGAACTCCCGGACATGCCGACCTGCTCCTGCTGTCTTCCACTTGCTCCCATGCCTTCTGGAAGGATTTTCTCCATGTGTTGTAGCACCCTAGTCCCAGGCCCGAGGTCACCCCCTCCAGACTAGGGCGCATCCTCAAGAGCTCGCCGACAGCCTCCTCAGCACTCCTGTATCCTTCTCCCCACAGAAATAATCAGGGCTGTCTTAATAACATCATGGTAATAAGTAATTTATTTTTGTCTTTATTTAACTAACATCTTGCTTTCACCTACTCATTAGGTAGTCAATGGGATGGGCTGAACACCCCCCGGTTTACAGGCAAAAAGTTCTAGCAAACTTGCGAACCCAATAAAGTCTACGGGACACGAACATGAAAAATCAAAAGTGCTCATTTTAAAGGCTTATATGCAAGTTATTGCTATTAAAAAGTGTATGGGGACCCGGGTACTGCCCTAGAGGACATGTATCTTTGAAAAAAAAAAAGTTTTTAAAACAATCGTGTTTTCAGGAGCAGTGATTTTAATAAGTGAAACAATAAAAATTAAATATTCCTTTAAATATCTGGCCTGGGGGTTCCCTTTGTCTGCCTGTAAAGTGGCTTATCTGTGCGCTGTATAGAAGAGTGCCACAGCAAAATTATATTTTTAAAGGAAAAATTGTAATTTAAACTTGTTCGCGAACTTCACTGTTAAAAAAAACAAAACAACTTTCTCGCGGCTGTAATGTATTGCCAACTCCTGGCAATATAGATGAAAAATCAATGAAAAAAAATGGCGTAGGGTCTCCCACCCCAGTCCATGCCAGATTCTCAATTGAATTTAGGTCTGGACTTTGACTGGGCCATTCTAACACATGAATATGCTTTGATCCAAACCATTCCATTGTAGCTCTGGCTGTATGTTTAGGTTCGTTGTCCTGCCTCAGTCTCAAGTTTTTTGCAGACTTTTACAGGTTTTCTGGTTGTCGGGGTCTGCGGGCGGGGGGCTTATCAGAATCTGGAAGCCCCCTTTAACAAGGAGGCCTTCAGATCCCCCCCCCCCCGTGTGAATGGGTATCGGGTACATTGTTCTAGGGATCGACCGATTATCGGTGTGACCAATATTCACTTTTTTAGAATTATCGGTATTGGTCAAAAAGCTGACCAATATTACTGATATTGCTTCAAGGGTTTTTTACCGGGGTGATGCATGCAGCTGCATGCATCAACCCGCTACCGTTCTTTAGAGCGGACGGTCAGCTTTATTGTAATAACAACCGATGCAGCTCAGCAGCCACTCGGCTGTTATTACAAGCAGCCACTCGGCTGTTATTACTCCCACGCTCGCCCAGGCTCTCCAATCCCAATCCGTGCAACCAGCAGGCATGTCTGCCGGCTGGCCGAAGACCCAAACAAAGCCGATGCCTCGTTCGGGTATCGGATCTAGTAATCCAGAAGCGATGTCATGACATCACTTCCTGGATTACTGGCATTTTAAAAGCACCAGTTTTAAAAAATAAAGTATTCAAAAACGCTGATCTTGACATTTTGAATACTTTGAAGTGCAGAATAGGGGTTTGGGTCTTATAGACCCCCGATCTCTCCATAAAGGGTACCTGTCACTCCCAATACTGTCACATGGGATGTTTACATTCCTTGTGACAGCAATAACAGTGATGGAAAAAAAACTAAAAAATGAAAAATGACAGTCTAAAAAAAAAAATGTAATTGTACAAAATATCCTCAACAAATATTGGTATTGTATCAGCACCGAAAAAATGATACCGGTCGATTTCTACATTGTACCCCTACCCATTCACCAAAAAAAGGTCAAAAAGTAAAAACCACAACAGACAGTTTCTCAGAAACCATGAATCAGACTGAGACAGAAATAAAGTTAAATCACACTTGTTTAATAATAAAAGTAAGTAGAACAACCATAGTCAAAACATAGCCAAAGTTCGGTTACTGGAACGGATAGTCAGACAAGCCAGAAAGTCAGGAAGCCAGGAATGAGCGTAGTGGAACAGCAAGAAGGATCTGGAGCCAGAAGGAATGTCAGTCAAGCGAGTCTTTAACAGGCTGAGTCTTTAACAGGAGAAAATCTCTGTGATGTTGACCAAGGCGAAGGCAGAGATCATCTGGGCTGGACGACTTAAGTAAGCAGACTGACGAGCAGGATATCATCAACAGGTGAGTCATTGTGGAGAGATAGGAGCTGGCAATAAACTGACAGCTGAGCGCTCAGCTCAGAAAAGGACACAGTTTTTGACAATTCCTTTATTAAAAAAGAAAAAAAAAGTGTACCGTGAAGAATATTATTAATATCTAAATATTCTTGTATCTCAGAGGCGCTTCAGGATGAATAGCATTGATAGCCAAACTGACTTAAAACAAAGTGTGAGTTTATTGTCACACAATTGGCATCATAAATACAATGTAAAAAATATAATAGTTCAGTTCAGTGTGGGTAAAAATATATGAAATAGAATAAAAAGTTATAAAGCTGTAGTAAGCTTATGAAAGCATGTGTGCTTCGTGGCTGCTGTGCTGTCTTGTGTGTCGTCCAAGAAGAAACAGGAAATGACGTTCTCAGTCTTCTGGCAGTATTGACAGCTGTCCCAACTTATCAAAGTGTCTTGTGAACATGTCAGTATCATCTATCGTAGTGACTATGTGTCTGTGTGTGTCTGTCTGTGTGTCTGTGTGACCTTCAATATGGAAGCATTGGCTTTATATGTTACATGTGAACGTGTGAACGTCATAACCTCACACCAACTTAGAACCTTGTATGGCACATATTCATTTATGCTAACTTCAGCAATATGCTATCCAAATGAAGATTCTAAATCAGAGTCATATATGACCCAGCCTACGTGGACACGTGTCTATTTTTGTCTTCTCATGACATTCTACACCAAGATACTTTAAATGTCATACTCAAATTGGCTACACCAGAAAAATCCAGCAATGCTCAGTTTTAGATGAAGAATCATGTCAAATCAATTGATCAAGGTCATTCACACATACTCTATTTATCATGATTAATCATAAAACCAAATATGTTTTGCAAGCTTGCCATGAATATAATATAACACCTATAAGTGCCGAATTATGAATTTGGAATAATATTCTAACAATCCCCCCTGAATTATGATTAATCATATCAAAATATTCTAATACATTCAAAACCTCTTTCATGTCACATTTACACATCCTTGTATCAAATGATCGAACACAATATTCCTCAGAACTGAAGCAGCTAGAAATAACTCTCCTTCTAATCACTTTTCTCTTTACTTTAACTTCTCTTAGATCTATCTATTCAAAATCTTAAAATAATGATATAGAATTTAAAAAATGTATAACATAATGATGACTCATATCTATAATTATTAATAATAATAATAATAATAATTATTATTATTATTAAAATAAATAATGCAATAATATATTTCCATATTTGTGCTCAAATAATATTTTAGCTCTTTGGAAATATACTTTACACTCTAAAACTTGTCATAACTTTCCATTCCGTTCTATTAAGAGTGATATGTTTCTTAAGTTATGAACAAAAGATGTTCTATAAACTAGAATGAGTGTGCAGTTGTTACCTAAAAATATTCAATATATGAATAAGGAAAAATAAATAAAAATAATTATGATAATCCTAACTTAATATGAACATTAATATCAGAATAATCGGATTATCAAAAAATGTATATGGACAAATGTTTGAGTCCCAAATTGTTTATCTATAGTAGATAAAGTTTCTTCTGATTATTTTTTTCTTCATGAAATGTCTTTAAAGTTTCTTCTTTAAGTTCTGTTAGATTAGAAAATTCTTGTTAAATAAGATAAAACAGTCATAAATATGAAGTATAAATCTTTTGTCCAATATTCTTCCCTAGAGGATTCCTTCTTTAACTTTGAATTTTCCTGATATTCTCTTTGCTCTTCATATGAGCTTGTTATCTTCCATATTTATGTGATTTTAGATGCCATTTCTGTAAAAGAAATGCAGTATCATTAATCAGGCATAAAATATTTTCATTAAATTCTTGTAACTTTTTTCCAACAAAAGTTAAAACATTATGAGACAATAACTTTGTGAATTTGTTAAACTATATGTAAAATAACACTATCTTATATTTTCCTTCAAAGAGAACTTCTGTATGACAATGTACTGTCCTTATCCTATCTAAGATGGCCTAAACTATAAATCATATGTACGGTGAAGTTTAGGTATGTCAGGACGCAACACCTCCTTTGGTCATGATACAAATCTCTGTTTTCACAAACAAAAGAAAAGTTTTGTACCACCCAGAGATGACAATGGACTATGCCTTTGTTCTCATCTCTAAAAGATTAGAAATGTGCGTAACTGTATTCTGTGTTGAAGCTCTTATTCTAGTGTTAGACTGTTCTGCAGTAACAAATACTGGCTCTATGTCCTTCTCTGTTCTTATGCTGGCAACCTGAGATAAAGACTTTTCAGATACAGCTGTATAAACATGTGCTGGTGTACATTCCTGAAGATGTCTTCCTTTTACATCTATCTGAATGTGTTTGGATGATAAAGCTCTGAACCATAAAGGATATGTTTTACGACATTCTTTAAAATTATCTTCCTCAAAAATACCTTTTAGTGAGCAGTCAGGTGTCTGTACAATGATTTTGTTTGATTTCACTATGCTCTCTGTAGCTTTAATTGCATAGTAAATACTTAGCAGTTGCTTTACACCTGCCTCAAAAGTTTTTTTCCAAAAATGATAAAACTCTGGAGAAATAGGCAATTATTTTCTCCTTACCTTCTTGTAATTGAGACAACGTTACTGAGATGGCATTCTCAGATACATGAGTTTTCAAAACAAAAGATGCTTCAGAACAAACCTCTATTGTACTTAATGCTGGAGCATTCTGCAAATCTTTTTTCAACATTTCAAAAGCATTTTTCTCATTTGGACCCCATTGGTCAACTATATTACCTCTATTTCTCAAAAGATTATATAGTGGATAACCTTTCTCTGCGAAACAGTTTACAAACTCTTTGCAATGATTTATTTTATGCAAAAATTGACGCAATGCCTTATGAGTTGTTGGAGTTGGGATTGCAATGATATCTCTAACTGTTTCTTGCAATAATTGTCTCTTTCCTTGACTAATTTGCATGTGAAGGTATTTCACTTGACTTTTCATCAGCTGAACTTTTGTCGTGTTTAATTTTAAACCTTCAGCTTGTAACATCATAAACAACTCAGACAAAAGAACCATATGTTCATCGATATTCTGAGTACTCAGCAGAATCGTATCCACATGCTGACAAATACAGTCTGGCCTAGAAAATTTTGAAAGTATTTTTGCTATAGATTCATGAACTATACCATCACCAATACCTAGGCCAGGTATTAATCGAGTGAACGTATAAGTCTCTTTTCTGAATGTGAATGCGAGTTTGTACTGGCTGCTATTCGCTAAAGGAAGAGAAAAATGGCTATTCATAATTTTTAATACAGAGAACACTTTGTCCTCAGCATTCAAATTTAACTTTAATTTAGATTTATCAGGAAGAACTGGGTTATTTGTGATATGTTTATTCAATGTCCTTAAGTCAACTGACAAAGAATATGAATTATCAGTATTTTTGATAGGCCAAATACAGTTATTTACCACTGATTTAGCTTTCTTTACAATTCCAAGTTGTACAAACTCTTGAATAATGGCAGAAAGTGGACCAATTGATTCTAGTGGTAACTCATACTGATTAAGGGGTTCTGGATCTTTTCCCTCAATATTCAATTCAGTATTTTTCAAAGTTCCAATGTCATTTTTGAACTTTGACCACAAACTTGGAAAACGTTGTACCACTTCCTTTAAAGCACAATTACCATCAACATCAGGCCACTTTTGTTCTGTAGACATATTGGTAATGGAACCAACTTTACTGTATACAGAGGGATCAATAAGCACTGATTTGGGCCTAGATGGATCTTTCCAAATACTTTTATTAGCCAGATCAATTACCCATTTTTGTTCATTGATTACATCAATGCCAAGTATATTCTCTGCTTTGTGACATACCCAAATGTTAATGTTAGTTTTCACTAATCCAGGTACTTCAAATGTTACATTAGATACCTGTCTAGCAGTGGAATTACCTGTATTATTAAAACCCACTATATTACACATAGGAGAATTTGGTTTCACAGGTATGTTTTCTTTGGTAAGGCTAATCTCAGATCCACTGTCAATGAGACAATTAATATTTTTACCATTCAGCAAACATTGTATATATGGCCTACCATTCTCGTCCAAAATAATTGGTGCTACATATTGTAATGGCAGAGAAATTGAATCCCGGTGTGATTTTATTTTTGGCAATGGCAATAAACCCTCTCTTTCAGTGACAGTGTTGTCTGAACTGCTGTTAATAGTCAAATTACTGATCTGTTTGACTTCTGTGGCATAAGGCAATTCAGTCAAAATGTTATCTTGACATGAAAAAACAGGTTGTACAAAAGCTGATTTTTCATTCTCTATATCTTTAGTTTTTATTTGTGAGTCTCTCTTAAATTTACAGCAATGTTTTCTCATATGACCAGATCTATGACAGTAAAGACACGTGATAGGGTCTCCTTGCCTCACTTGTCTGCAGCTGTCCTTGTCATTCCTGCCAAGACCTGTCGTTTCTGACATGTCTGCAGCCTGACTATTTTTGTCACATTGAATTATAGCTATCTCGTGTGTGAGATTGCTTTGATTCAATTGTCTCCTAATTTTATCAATGAAGCTTACTACATCATTTAAATTTTGACGTTCCTGCGCTATGGCTACTGAAGTTGGGTCAAGGTATTTAAATTTTTTTATGAAAGCTATTTTTAAACCTGGGTCATTGTCATCATCTACTCCAAATATCATTTCATAAACCTTGCAAAATTTAATTTTAAAGTCAATTGGACTTTCTTCTGCAGTAGTCTGTAAAAGATCTAACATTTCTATGGTCGGTATTTGCTCACCGGTCATACATAGCAATAATTGTCGCAGTCTATCTGTCGCGTCATTTTGTTTTTCCTGACCTTCGTCATCAATAACAGGTGTGTTAATTCGTTTAGCAAAATTAACAGGAACCCACAACTGAAATATGTAATTGCGTTGATCATTTGACAGATTAAAACGATCCGCAAACATTTCAAATGAATCCCAATTGGAAAATACAGTTGCCTCAGTGTCATAAATAGGAAAATCTTTTAAAACTTTCATAAGTTGGTCATGTATTTGCAACTTTAGTTTTGCAGTTCTACATAATAAGTTTTTATGTTTCATTTCTTTTTCATCAGTAGCATCAACATTCTCCATATCCGAACTTTCTGGAATATAAGAGGATTGTTGCTTACATTTAGATTCAGTCTTTTTGTCATCTGTAGTTATTACAGCAATCTGTGTCAATCTACTGTCATTCTGAAGTTTTTCCAAAAGATTTGTTTTGGAGTCAATTTGTTCCTCAAGATTCTCTATATAATTACAAAAAATCTCACAGTTTGGACAATTAAGAGAATCTTGAGACAAATTTTCATGTATTCCTGTGTTCTGTACATTGTTAGTTTCTGTCTGCTTTAGTGTACACACATTTTTAGCAGGTAAATCAAATTAATAATCATTTTGTTAAATATTCTCACTAAGCTTAATACATTATTTATTTTCTTACGTAATTTATGTACAGTGAACCTGGATTTATCAATCTGTGTATTGGCATTTAAGCATTCATTGTACATATATCTCCACAAGTGACTGTCATTTGGATATAAAGACACATCCTTAAACTCTAGTTTGCTGTCTCTAGCTATTTCATCAATAAATTCCATAACTTTTACTCACCGTATTTAGAAGAATTTCTCGTCTTCAACCGTCTGTTACTGGACTGTTGTCCACATCTGACGCAACACAAATGCCTCTTGGTTGATAGGTTCTGAACCGTCTTTTTTCTCGAGACTTGAATATTCGCAAAACTGCGCTAATCTCTCCCCCCTCAGCAAGGATTTCCGCAAAAATAGAGATATGACGGCAGTTTCTGGCTCGCCAAAATGAAGAATATTATTAATATCTAAATATTCTTGTATCTCAGAGGCGCTTCAGGATGAATAGCATTGATAGCCAAACTGACTTAAAACAAAGTGTGAGTTTATTGTCACACAATTGGCATCATAAATACAATGTAAAAAATATAATAGTTCAGTTCAGTGTGGGTAAAAATATATGAAATAGAATAAAAAGTTATAAAGCTGTAGTAAGCTTATGAAAGCATGTGTGCTTCATGGCTGCTGTGCTGTCTTGTGTGTCGTCCAAGAAGAAACAGGAAATGACGTTCTCAGTCTTCTGGCAGTATTGACAGCTGTCCCAACTTATCAAAGTGTCTTGTGAACATGTCAGTATCATCTATCGTAGTGACTATGTGTCTGTGTGTGTCTGTCTGTGTGTCTGTGTGACCTTCAATATGGAAGCATTGGCTTTATATGTTACATGTGAACGTGTGAACGTCATAACCTCACACCAACTTAGAACCTTGTATGGCACATATTCATTTATGCTAACTTCAGCAATATGCTATCCAAATGAAGATTCTAAATCAGAGTCATATATGACCCAGCCTACGTGGACAAGTGTCTATTTTTGTCTTCTCATGACATTCTACACCAAGATACTTTAAATGTCATACTCAAATTGGCTACACCAGAAAAATCCAGCAATGCTCAGTTTTAGATGAAGAATCATGTCAAATCAATTGATCAAGGTCATTCACACATACTCTATTTATCATGATTAATCATAAAACCAAATATGTTTTGCAAGCTTGCCATGAATATAATATAACACCTATAAGTGCCGAATTATGAATTTGGAATAATATTCTAACATACCGCGATGTCCATCCATCTTCAATCACACAGGACCCGAAAAATAGATAAAATGGGAGGCCTCCCGGCGACTGCTGTCTTTTCGCTTTGACAACTCTCGGTCACTTGGTTACATCATCGGGTGGCCCCTCCCTTGCCTTTATAACAGCTGTCAAAGCCGAGAGACAGCAGTCGCTGGGAGCTTTTTCAATTTTTTCTATTTTTTAGGTACATCGGGCGGAGTGATTGAAGATGGATGGGCATCGTGGGATACTTTTTTTTTATAATAAAGGAATTGTCAAAGTCTGTCTTTTGTGGTTTTTACTTTTTGACACTTTTTTAGTGAACGGGTAGGGGTAAAATATACCCGATACCCATTCACATGGGGGGGGGGGGGCGAGATCTTGGGGTCCACTGGTTAAAGAGGGCTTCCAGATTCTGATAAGCCCTCTCGCCCACAGACCCCAACAACCACAGCAACATGGGGACAAGGTGCTTTGGGGTGGGGGGCGCAGAGCAAAGCACCCACCCCCCCCATGTTGAGGGCATGTGGCCTGGTATGGTTCACGAGGGGGGGTGGCCGCTCGCTCGTCCCCCCCTATCCTGACCTCCAGGCTGCATGCTCGGATAAGGGTTTGGTATGGATTTTGGGAGGGGGACCCCACGCCAATTTTTAAAAAAAAATTGGCATGGAGTTCCCCTTAAAAACTATACCAGACCCAAAGTGCCTGTTATGTATTTTGGGGGGCCCACACTGTTTTTTT
This sequence comes from Aquarana catesbeiana, assembly GCF_042186555.1. Taxonomy (NCBI): domain Eukaryota; kingdom Metazoa; phylum Chordata; class Amphibia; order Anura; family Ranidae; genus Aquarana; species Aquarana catesbeiana. The sequence goes on from NC_133329.1 coordinate 102,898,425, forward strand.
TCTTAATTCTATCATGGGGTTCCCCTTAACCACTTCAATACACTGTAATATATACCCTGCACTGTATTATATATACTACACTGACTGCACTATATATTCTCCACTGTATTATATATACTACACTGACTGCACTATATACTCTCCACTGTATTATATATACTACACTGACTGCACTATATACTCTGAACTGTATTATATATACACTACATGGACTGCAATATATACTCTGAACTGTATTATATAAACTACAGGGACTGCAATATACTCAGAACTGTATTATATATACCAGTGATGGCGAACATTGGCACCCCGGATGTTTTGGAACAACATTTCCCATGATGCTCATGCACTCTGCAGTGTAGTTGAGCATCATGGGAAATGTAGTTCCAAAACATCTGGGGTGCCAAGGTTTGCCATCACTGATATATACTATAAGGACTGCACTATAAACTCTGAACTGTATTATATATACTATACAGAGTGCACTATATACTCTGAACTGTATTATACATACTATACGGACTGCACTATACACTCTGAACTGTATTATATATACTATACAGACTGCACTATATACTCTGAACTGTATTATATATACTATACGGACTGCACTATATACTCTGAACTGTATTATATATACTATACGGACTGCACTATATACTCTGAACTGTATTATATACACTATACAGACTGCACTATATACTCTGAACTGTATTATATATACTACACTGACTGCACTATATACTCTGAACTGTATTATATATACTACGCTAACTGCACTATATACCTTGAACTGTATTATATATATACTACACTGACTAACTGCACACTACATTAACTACCTGTCTAATCTCCATTCATTCACTATATACGGCCGCCGTGTAAGCAGCAGCCTTATATAGTGTGGGGCCTTTGGCCAGTCATGGCTCTCACAGCACATTGCGCTGTGATTGGCTAAAGCATGCAGGTCAGGAGCATGCTTTGGCCAATCAGCAGCTGTCAATGCACTGCAATCTCGCAGTGCATTATAATGCGCTCCATAGCGGGAGAACTTGCTACGAGCGCCCCATATGTTAGTTTGTTCTATGAAGAAACGAACAGCTGATGTTTGAGTCGAACTTACCTTCAACTCGAACATTGAGCCCATCCCTAGTAGTCACTGATTTAAGCTAATCTACGGAGTCAAGAAATATTTTGGTGTATGAATATATCTGGCATTTTGTTCTACTCTAAGGATCAGTGCAATTCTTATTGGGTGTAGGAATAATTACTGAAATCTGCATTGAAATTCTCTGGAGATTCCACTCTAGGTGTATTTGTAATAACTTCTTTAATTGATTGTGAAAGTTTTGTGCACCAGAAAAGAGAACACAAAGGCTTAATTGACTAAACCCTAGAGCTCAGGATCCATTCTTAACCTGCTGCATTACCTTTAGAGCGCCAGTGGCAGATTACTTCACACTAACGTTAATCATTGCTAATTGGGTTCTCGCTATAAATAAAGATAAATGGCTTACAGTTAAATGTACAATCTTTGAAATGGTAAAAATAAAACATCTAATGCTGAAAATAATTGTTGTGTGCTATTTATTTTGCAGTCTCAGCACCCATCTAAAAAAAACGTGTTTTGGACAAGAAAAGGGGCATAATGTCAGTGTTCATCGAATACAGACCTTAAACTAAAAGCAATTAAAAATGACCTGTGCAAGCAGACTACTTTTATGATATGATCAAGAGCTTAAATGGAGAACAGGATGATTAGTTGTAAAAACCTTGTAACCACATCAAAAATAAAAAAAGAAGAGAAAAGTAAAAACAATATAAAAACTGGCAACATTTGTATTCTACCCCATAATAAATAGGTTAATTAGGGCATACATATAAAATAGTGAATGTAACTTTCACCAGACATTTGCTGGTGGTGAATCAGTCACTGGTATTTGAAACAGTTGTTCCCAACCTACCAGGGGACCGACCTCAGCAACCAAAACCCCTCTATAGGTAAGGTGACCACAGAAAGATTAGGGAGTAGTGGTGCTGGGAGAAAGGGAGCAGGCACCCTCTGGTGGTGGGAGGGTAGCAGTGCAGGTTTCGCTGGCTTGCTCGCCTGCTGCCCACCCACTGCCACACAGTCCGGCCCTCATCAAGCCACGGACCGGCATCGGTCTACGTCCCGGGGGTTGGGGACCCTTGATTTAAGACACACACACCTGGAAGACTTACCTGTAGTGAATTTTCGGTGAATGTCATATTCACTGTGTTACAAATTATTTTATTAATATTATTATACAGGATTCATATAGCCCCAACAGTTTGTGCAGCACTTTACAGCCGGCGCAGACAGTACAGTTACAATATAATTCAATACGGGAAGAATCAGAGGGCCCTAATCATTAGAGTTTATAATCAAAAAAAGAAAAGGTCAAGTGGCACAAAAGGTAATAACTGTGGGGGATGAGCTGATGGAGAAAATAAAAGTGTTAGGTGGAAGCAAGATAGACTTCTCTGAAGAGAAGAGTTTTCAGGGATAATCAACAGTGAGCAGAGTAGGAGATAAACAGATTGGGGTAGAAAGATCCAGTAGTATGGTACAGGCTCAGGAAAGGTCCTGGAATCAAGCATGGGAGGAGGTAGCAAGGGAGTTAGAGAGCAGGAGGTCTTGGGAGGAACAAAGAGAACAGTTTGGTGGGTATTTTGAGACTGGGTTAATGATGTAGTGGCAGACAATGTATGAGTGGCAGATACTGATTGATTGGTAAGCTGGATGCATGCACAGTTACATTGCTGGCATTATCCCTGTGTGCCATAAGGATGACCTCCTGTGCATATGCAGGAGTGATGTCATCCCGTGATGACCAATGAAGAAGGCCAAGTTGTGGCATCCAGGAGCAGATGCAGGCACTGGCAAGGGAAAGGAATCTTTGAAGCAAAGGTATGTATTGCTCCACTTTAGTTCCACTTTAATATACATAGGCCTTGTGAGCACTGTGTACAGTCAGCTAAATATGCACGTTCTAAGCACCAGAACATGCGAACAGGAAAAAAGTTTGTTCGAACACGCGAACACCGTTAAAGCCTATGGGACACGAACATGAATAATCAAAAGTGCTAATTTTAAAGGCTTATATGCAAGTTATTGTCATAAAAAGTGTTTGGGGACCTGGGTCCTGCCCCAGGGGACATGGATCAATGCAAAAAAAAGTTTTAAAAACGGCCGTTTTTTCAGGAGCAGTGATTTTAATAATGCTTAAAGTCAAACAATAAAAGTGTAATATCCCTTTAAATTTCGTAGCTGGGGGGTGTCTATAGTATGCCTGTAAAGGGGTCTGGTATGGATATTAAGGGGAACCCCGGCCAAAATTAAAAAAAAAAAATGACATGGGGTTCCCCCTAAATTCCATACCAGACCATTCAGGTCTGGTATGGATTTTAAGGGGAACCCCGCGCCAAAAAAAAAAAAAAAAACGGCGTGGGGTCCCCCCAAAATCCATACCAGACCCTTATCCGAGCACGCAACCTGGCAGGCCGCAGGAAAAGAGGGGGGGACGAGAGTGCGGCCCCCCCCTCCTGAACCGTACCAGGCCACATGCCCTCAACATTGGGAGGGTGCTTTGGGGTAGCCCCCCAAAACACCTTGTCCCCATGTTGATGAGGAAAAGGGCCTCATCCCCACAACCCTGGACGGTGGTTGTAGGGGTCTGCGGTTGGGGGGCTTATCGGAATCTGGAACCCCCCTTTAACAAGGGGACCCCCAGATCCCGCCCCCCCGTGTGAAATGGTAAGGGGGTACTTACCCCTACCATTTCACTAAAAAACTGTCAAAAATGTTAAAAATGACAAGAGACAGTTTTTGACAATTCCTTTATTTAAATGCTTTTTCTTTCTTCTATCTGCCTTCATCTTCTTCTTCTGGTTCTTCTGGCTCTTCTGGTTCTTCCTCCGGCGTTCTCGTCCAGCATCTCCTCCGCGGCGTCTTCTATCTTCTTCTCCTCGGGCCGCTCCGCACCCATGGCATGGGGGGAGGCTCCCACTCTTCTCTTCATCTTCTTCATCTTCTTCTCTTCTTTTCTTCTCTTCTTCTCTTCTTCATTTTCTTCTCCGGGTCGCTCCGCACCCATGCTGGCATGGAGGGAGGCTCCCGCTGTGTGACGGCGTCTCCTTGTCTGACGGTTCTTAAATAATGGGGGCAGGGCCACCCAGTGACCCCACCCCCCTCTGACGCACGGTGACTTGACGGGACTTCCCTGTGATGTCACGGGGAATGCCACAGGGAAGTCCCGTCATGTCCCGTGCGTCAGAGGGGGGCGGGGTCACCGGGTGGCCCCGCCCCCCATTATTTAAGAACCGTCAGACGAGGAGACGCCGTCACACAGCGGGAGCCTCCCTCCATGCCAGCATGGATGCGGAGCGGCCCGGAGAAGAAAATGAAGAAGAGAAGAAGAGAAGAAGGAAGAAGAGAAGATGAAGAAGAAGATGAAGAGAAGAGCGGGAGCCTCCCCCCATGCCATGGGTGCGGAGCGGCCCGAGGAGAAGAAGATAGAAAACGCCGCGGAGGAGATGCTGGACGAGAACGCCGGAGGAAGAACCAGAAGAACCAGAAGAAGAAGAAGATGAAGGAAGATAGAAGAAAGAAGAAGCATTTAAATAAAGGAATTGTCAAAAACTGTCTCTTGTCATTTTTAACATTTTTGACAGTTTTTTAGTGAAATGGTAGGGGTAATTACCCCCTAACCATTTCACACAGGGGGGGGCCGGGATCTGGGGGTCCCCTTGTTAAAGGGGGCTTCCAGATTCCGATAAGCCCCCCGTCCGCAGACCCCCACAACCACCGGCCAGGGTTGTGGGGATGAGGCCCTTGTCCTCATCAACATGGGGACAAGGTGTTTTGGGGGGCTACCCCAAAGCACCCTCCCAATGTTGAGGGCATGTGGCCTGGTATGGTTCAGGAGGGGGGGGCTGCACTCTCGTCCCCCCCTCTTTTCCTGCGGCCTGCCAGGTTGCGTGCTCGGATAAGGGTCTGGTATGGATTTTTGGGGGGACCCCACGTCGTTTTTTTTTTTTTTTTTTTTTTGGCGCGGGGTTCCTCTTAAAACCAATACCAGACCTGAAGGGTCTGGTATGGAATTTAGGGGGAACCCCACGTCATTTTTTTTTTAAATTTTGGCCGGGGTTCCCCTTAATATCCATACCAGACCTGAAGGGCCTGGTATGGAATTTAGGGGGACTCCCACGTCATTTTTTTTTTTTAAATTTTGGTTCGGGGTTCCCCTGTGGGGAATTCCCATGCCGTTTTTATCAATGAACTTCTATGTGTTTTGTCAGCAATGCAATAGCCGCGAGTAGTTTTAAATGGGTTTTTTCCTTCGCAATGTCATTTTGCTGTCAGACTGTTCTAAACACGGGAAACATGCGCCCCTTTACAGGCACACTATAGACACCCCCCAGCTACGAAATTTAAAGGGATATTACACTTTTATTGTTTGACTTTACGCATTATTAAAATCACTGCTCCTGAAAAAACGGCCGTTTTTAAAACTTTTTTTTTGCATCGATCCATGTCCCCTGGGGCAGGACCCGGGTCCCCAAACACTTTTTATGACAATAACTTGCATATAAGCCTTTAAAATTAGCACTTTTGATTTCTCCCATAGACTTTTAAAGGGTGTTCCGTGGCATTCGAATTTGCCGCGAACACCCCAAATTGTTCGCTGTTCGGCGAACTTGCGAACAGCCAATGTTCGAGTCGAACATGAGTTCGACTCGAACTCGAAGCTCATCCCTACTCTAGACTAAGGATGAGCTCCGGTGTGTTCGCACAGCCCACGTGCAGAGCCCGCCAGGAAGGGGTCCTGCAGCCTCATAGAACAATCAGGGGTGAATGAAACCTCCTCCTACAAGCTTTAACCAGACACTGATAGAAGTCACAAGACTGCTATAAACTGCTGATGAGAAAAAGTATTTAGCAGTTTATAGTCACTATAATAATTACATTTCCGTGTTCTGTGTACTGTGGGAGACCAGATTTTGTGAATGCAACTGGATGACCACAGGTGCTCATTAACATCCTGTACTTACATACTGCTTCTTCAGAACAAGAACACATTCTGTGTGTTGAACTATCTGTGCTTTACTAAAAATAATCTTTTCCCTTGTAAGATAGTAAAAAAAAAAAATCTCATTATGTATGGCGACTGAGTAATAAACACTTATGAACGCCTACACAGACTAGGTACCTCTAAGTGCCTGTACTTCATACCTGATAACATCTGCTTTTTTTTTTTTTTTTAAAAGCAGAACTCCAACCTTACCTTCCTGCATAGGGTACCCACGATTCTTTTTGGGATCTAGAGCCATTTCTTGTTATGAAGAAAGTCCTAATATTCTGTGCAAAATTTGCATTCATTGTTGCATGTATTTTATTATTGTCTCAAGATTGTATTTAATAAAACTATATTTGTATTTTTTTATACATTTGTCATAGTGGTGCCTTTCCAAAAGTCCCTTCCGTAAACCTTCTTTCTGTATCTACTTACCGGGATGTGGCACCATCATGGCTACCAAACTGGCATTCAGATAAGAATTTTTGATTTCAGTCCTGCATAGATGTAAAGGCTCCTCTCCTGTACTGAAATGGCTGACTCTGATTTTCACTGCACACTGTGAGCTGGCCTCCTTTCCTGGCTGGAAGACGTTTAGCATCATCTAGCTCTATTCTCCCCAGCCTTACTTACCTTCTTTCAGTTGATGAAGGATAAGCATCACACATGGGGCATTGCATATGGCAGTTTGCATGCAAATACAGCCTGCTTAGGTATGCCCACTCCACCAGACTAATAATCACCCATCAGGGAATTTTTATTTTTGCATAACTCCTCCCGAGAAACAATTCACTGCTTGCATCAAAGCTTTGGGTTATTGAGATGAGTACTCAGGGTGCTACTTTGATGACTTCACAAAGCTATGTACAGCACCAAGATGGTAAAAGAAATACCTAGTGTTCCTGCCAGTCTGCTTTCCTATTTCATACTGACCACGCTAGGCATGCCATCCCATCGTGGTCAGTTTTATATTTTGCATTTTACTTGAGAGCACAGTCTGCCTGTACTCCAATGGTCCTATTTGTTTTTTTTTTCTAGCTCTGATTTTGGCTCTCCAAAATGCATCCGATACTCTTTGGACTGTCCCTCTGACTTTAATTCCGGGCAAAGTTGTATCTGGACCTTTGAGCAGTGGTGTGGCACTTCAAATACATTTTTTGCTACATTACACTACAAGCTGAGATGACCATAAAGATCCTCTGGGGTGTAGAAGCCACCAGATTACTTACATCAACACTTTACGATAGCAATACCAATAAGAAAACCTTACGGGTCCAACACTATTTTTCCACCTTCCTAAACTATGCCATTGTGGTGGGTCAGCCAGAACCTCAGATGCACCTTCTTGATACGTCTGGCAAGTCACTTCTATTGCTTTCCCAACAGTTTTCCAAAGGCTTTAAAGGGTAACTACACTTTTGTGGGGGGAAAAAAAATGATATAGCATATACAATTGCAACACAAGTCATATTGTAATTGAATGTTAATAAAAACGACCTTTCCTTTTCAATGTGCAGCTCTGTAAAATGCAATATGGCAACATGGGGGCGTTCTGTACAGATATGGTGTACACCAGTATAAAACAGAAAAGGGATATAAAAAGATATCTAAGGAATTGAGAATGCCAATCAGCAGTGTTCAAACTCAATAAAGAAGTGGAAAATGAGGGGTTCTGTTAAAACCAAACCACGGTCAGGTAGAACAACTAAAATTTCAGCCACAACTGCCAGGAAAATTTGTTCGGGATGCAAAGAAAAACCCTCAAATAACTTCAGGTGAAATACAGGACTCTCTGAAAACATGTGGTGTGGCTGTTTCATGATGCACAATAAGGAGGCACTTTAAGAAAGATGGGCTGCATGGTCGAGTCGCCAGAAGAAAGCCATTACTACGCAAATGCCACAAAGTATCCTGCTTACAATACGCTAAACAGCACAGAGACAAGCCTCAAACCTTCTGGCACAAAGTCGTTTGGAGTGATGAGACCAAAATTAAGCTTTTTGGCCACAACCATAAACGCTTCATTTGGAGAGGAGTCAACAAGGCCTATGATGAAAGGTACGGAGGTGGATCGCTGATGTTTTGGGGATGTGTGAGCTACAAAGGCACAGGAAATTCGGTCAAAATTGATGGCAAGACGAATGCAGTATGTTATCAAAAAATACTGGAGGAACATTTGCGCATGGAACGTACTTGGACATTCCAACATGACAATAAACCAAAACACAAGGCCAAGTTGACCTGTCATTGGCTACAGCAGAGCAAAGTGAAGGTTCTAGAGTGGCAATCTCAGTCTCCTGACCTCAATATCATTAAGCCACTCTGGGGAGATCTCAAACGTGCAGTTTCATGCAAAACAGCCCAACAATTTACAGGAACTGGAGGCTTTTTGCCAAGAGGAATGGGCAGCTTTACCATCTGAGAAGATAAAGAGCCTCATCCACAAATACCACAAAAGACTTCAAGCTGTCATTGATGTTAAAGGGGGCAATACACAGTATTAAGAACTGGGGTATGTAAACTTTTGATCAGGGTCATTTGGGTAGTTTCTGTTGTCATAATTATTCAAAAAGAGTAAACACAGTTGATTGATAATAAATGGCTTCAGCCAAACACTAACCATGCGTGAAAGAAAAGTTTTTGTGTTATCATTCATATTCTCTGAAAAATGGCCAAGAAATCATAAATTCTGCCAGGGTATGTAAACTTATGAGCACAACTGTATATCCGTTTTTTTTTTAAATATATTTATTTAGATCAATGGACCACTGAATTTTTCCACGGCGTGGGATTTAGCATATTTTTTTAATAATGTACTCTGTCACTGTACTATTGGCCCTGGCTGGGAAGGGGTTAACATCTCGAGTGAGGAAAGGGTTAAATGTGTGCCTAACAATGCGTAATGTGTGCTGATTTTTACTAAAGATCTTTTTGTTTCTTACCCCTGCTTCGCAGGGACAAGAAACAGAGAGAGCATTCCCTCTGTACAGAGCCCTGTGTTGATAGTCAGCACAGGACTCTGGGTTGTGATTGGACACAGCCGATCAGCAAGTCCTAACCATGAATCATTGGCCAGGACCTGCTGACAAAGTGCTACTGTATTCAATCACAGCAGAGGCAGAGGGTGGGGGCGTGCACACCACAAACACGGAAGAAAGCTGTGACAAAAAGGTATGTTACGTGCCCGTACTTGCTGCCCTGCCGCAGTATCTGTACTACAGCAGATCGGCAAGCGGTTAAATTAATACATAAATATTAAATTAATCAATTAATATTCTGGCAAATAGAACGCAATAACGTGAAGGAAAAAAAATAAGTGCATGTGCAATACGCGGCTTTTCCCGTGTTTTCTATGCAGGCTAGGGAGCTAAACAGATGCTCAGTGTCAAGAGTACAACAGCATCCATGATATCCCCACCCAGCTCCTCCTTAATTCATTTTACCACTATTGGCTTGACTTGATCACAAGGATACAGTAGTGGTGGCCAGGGAAGCGGAGAATCGTATATACCAATAAATGAAAGCAGCTGTGGCATCTCTACCAGGGATGTGCAGTGAGGTCAGTGGCTGGTGAGGCACTGGCTAGTATCAGAGCCAGATACACACAGGCTACATACGCCGCGATCGTTAGAGCGAGATCGATAACTCTAGCACTAGACCTCCTCTGTAACCCTAAACATGTAATCTGTAAAAAAATTTAAAGCGTCGCCTATGGAGATTTTTAAGTACCGAAGCTTGGCGCCATTCCACAAGTGTGCGCAGTTTTAAAGTGTGACAAGTATCTATTTTCTTGGCATAACATCACCTTTCACATTATACAAAAAAATCAGGCTAATGTTAGTGTTCTTTTTTTTTTTTTATTCATGAAACAGTTTTTCTCCCCCCCAAAAACCGTGTTTAATCACTTGCTGCCCGCCATATAGCAAAATGACGGCAGCAAAGTGGTTTCAATATCCTGACCGGACGTGGGGGCGCTCATTGCAGCAATCGGTGGTGCGGTGAGTCAGTCTGACACAACGCTACACCGATCTCAGTAAAGAGTCTCTGATGGAGACTCTTTACCACGTGATCAGCCGTGTCCAATCACTGCTGATCACAGTGTAAACAGGATGGGCTTTTCCTCACTTGTGTCTGTCAGACGCGAGTAGAGGAGAGCCGATCGACTGCTCCTTTCACGGGGGGTCTGTGCTGATTGATTATCAGCGCAGCCCCCCCCCCCCCCCCCGAGGATGCCCACACTGGACCACCAGGGACGCCACTAGGATCACCAGGGATGTCACCACCAGGTATGCCAACCTAGACCACCAGGGATGGGCATCACTGATTGGCAGGCATTATTGTTTGGCACTGATTGGCATCCATCCGTAACATCAATTACTGTACATCAGTGCCACCTATCAGTGCCCATCCATGCCACCTATCAGTACCCATCTGTGCCGCCTATCAGTGTCCATCCATGTTACCTATCAGTGCCCATCCATGCTGCCTATCAGTGTCCATCCGTGCTGCCTTTCAGTGCCCATCAGTGCCACCTATGTGTACCCATCAGTGCTGCATATCAGTGTCACCTATCAGTGCCCATCAGTGCTGCCTATAAGCGCCCCATCAGTGCAGAATATTAGTGCCCCCCATCAGTGCCACCTCATCAGTGCCACCTCATTGGTGCCACCTCATCGGTGCTCATCAGTGTCGCCTTATCAGAGCCCGTCAGTGCAGCCCCATCAGTGCCCATCAGTGAAGGAGAAAACATACTTATTTACAAAGTCTTGTAAAAGAAACAAACAAAAAAAAATCCCAGAGGTGATCAAATACCCACAAAAGAAAGGTCTATTTGTGGGAACAAAATGATAAAAATGAAGTTTGGGTACAGTGTAGCATGATCGCACAATTGTCATTTAAACAGCAACAGCGTTGAAAGCTGAAAATTGGTCTGGGCGGGAAGGTGTATAAGTGCCCAGTATTGAAGTGGTTAAAAGAATTGCTGCGCAAATACCGTGTGGCATAAAAAGTTGCCTGCCTCCCCTGACTGCACGTCCCTGATCTCTATGCCTACCGCACATGACTTTCAAAATAAGCTGTCAAAACTATACCTCTAGATCAATATAAAGTATATACTCATCAGCAAGAATGGCAAGATAAAAAAAAAAAAAAAAAAGACAAAATCTTCCTAAAATTCAAATTCGCATAATGATATCGGTATAAATATCAACAATATCTCACTCCCAACAAGCAGAGTAATCTGCCAAGATCTTCAAATAGATATAATGTAATGCCCCCCAACCACCCTATTGTCACAAGCACATCACTGCACCAGCAGGCATAAACAGATTAATTTACAATGTTTCATTTTCAATGACTCATTCTGTGTCTAATCCCAAAAGCCTTCAGATAAACATTTCATTTTACTGTTGCAGCACACTTGTATCTGAGCACAGGGATGCCACAGATCCTCACAGCATATGCAGATCACTAAGCTTATTAAAGGGGTTGTAAAGGTTCCTGTTTTTTCACCTTAATGAATCCTTAATGCATTAACCACTTGACGACCGCCTCACGCCGATGTACGTCGGCAAGGTGGCACGGACAGGCAAAATCACGTACATGTACGTGATTTGCCTTCCGCGGGTGGGGGGTTCGATCGGTTCCCCCCCCCCCCGGTGCCCGAGGCGGTCGCCATTTCTTCCCGGGCGATGAGAGGTGAGGGGGAGGCCATCCATTGTTGGCCACCCCCTCCCGATCGCTCCCGGCGAATGAGAATGCTTCCTTTCCCTCTGTAATGTAAACAGAGGGAAAGGAAGTGATGTCATCCCTCCTCGAGCCGGTCTTTTCATCGCGGCGCCGAGGAGAGAAGACATCAAGTAAGTCTGCACAACACTACACTAACAGTAGAACACGCCAGGCACACTTGTCACCCCCCCATCACCCCCCGATCACCCCCCGATCACCCCCCTGTACCCCCTGTCACTCTGACACCAATAGCATTTTTTTTTTTTTTTTGCATTGGTGTCAGTTTGTGTCAGTTACAAGTGTTAGGGCAGTTAGGTTAGCCCCCTTTAGGTCAAGGGTACCCCCCCTTAGATCCAGGGTACCCCCCCTAACACCCCCTAATAAAGGTTAACCCCTTGAATACCCCCCGTCACCAGTGTCGCTAAGCGATCGTTTTTCTAATCGCTGTATTAGTGACACAGGTGACGCTAGTTAGGGAGGTAAGTATATAGGTTCGCTGTCAGTGTTTTATAGCGACAGGGACCCCCATATACTACCTGCTAAAGGTTTTAACCCCCTGATTGCCCCCTAGTTAACCCTTTCACCAGCGATCACCGTATAAGTGTTACGGGTGACGCTGGTTAGCTAGTTTGTTTTTTGTAGTTTATTACAGTTTATTACAGTTTTAGGGCACCCGCCGTTTATTACCCTATAAAGGTTTAACCCCCTAATTGCCCGGCGGTGATATAAATTACATTTTTAGGGTCAGCTAAGGTCTGCGTCGCCCCAGGCAGCGTCAGGTTAGCGCCAGTACTGCTAAAACCCACACACGCAGCATACACCTCCCTTAGTGCTATAGTATCTGAGCGGATCGATATCTGATCCGATCAGATCTATACTCCCCAGCAGTTTAGGGTTCCCTGAAACGCAGTGTTAGCGGGATCAGCCCAGATACCTGCTAGCACCTGCGTTTTGCTCCTCGGCCCAGCCCTGCCCAGCCCACCCAAGTGCAGTATCGATCGATAACTGACACTTACAAAACACTAAGCACACATAACTGCAGCGTTCGCAGAGTCAGGCCTGATCCCTGCGATCGCTAACAATTTTTTGGTAGCGTTTTGATACAGTCGCTGACAGTCAGGAGCTTTTTTGCCTGTGAGTCTCACTAGTGTACCCCTAAATTTAGAGCCCAAAATGGCAAATCGAAGGTACACTAGTGAAGAGGCCTACACGTTTCTGAGTATGACAGATAGTGAAGAGGAAGTCACTCATCTGTCAAGTTCAGGCTCAGAATACGAACCTGTAGAGGACAGCGGCTCCATGACAGATAGCTCTGACGACAGAGTTGTGGTCCCTGCTAAGGTCAGGCGTACCAGACCCCAATCTTCTTCTGTCCTTGAAGTGCAAGAACCGCAGGGCTCTCGTATGGAGCAGAGAAGTACTAGCGTCGCTATTCCTTCTGGTGAACTGGCAAGCACCAGCGGCCTAGTACACCCTGGTCGTACATCCAGCACTGCAGTATCACGTGGTGACGTGGCGAGTCCCATAAGTGCAGTTCAAGCTGGCGAGGTGGCAAGCACTAGTAGTGTCCCGCTGCCACCAAGAAGACAAAGACAGGCCCGTCGTGCCCATAGTGCCCTTCCTGCTGCATTGGCCAATCCGAATTGGGAACCCACCACTTCTGCAGCACCCGTACTTCCCCCTTTCACTGGCCAACCCGGAATTCAGGTGGAAACAGTTGACTTTACGCCACTGGATTTTTATTCACTGTTTTTCACCGAAGATCTCTATAGATCTATTGTGGACCAAAGCAATTTATACGCTGGTCAACACATCGCCGCTAATCCCCAGTCCTCCCTTGCCAGAGATTGGAGACCAATTACGGTCTCCGAATTTAAGACCTTTCTGGGCCTTTCCCTCCTCATGCGGTTGAATAAAAAGAGTAAGTTGTGGTCATATTGGTCCACTGACCCAATTTACCATTCACCCTTGTTCTCTGCTTCCATGGCCAGGGCACGATACGAGCAGATTTTGCGGTTCATGCACTTCAACGACAATGAACTCTGTCGTCCTTGTGGAGACCCTGCATACGATCGGCTCAACAAAATTCGGCCCCTCGTAAACCACTTCAACCAACGTTTTGCAGACTTGTTTACCCCCCATCAAGTTGTCTGCGTTGATGAGTCCCTGATTAAATTTTCTGCCCGCTTGTCATTCAAACAGTACCTTCCCAGCAAGCGTGCCAGATACGGGGTCAAGATGTATAAGCTCTGTGACAGGGCCACAGGCTATATATATATAGTTTTATGGTTTACGAGGGCAAAGATAGTCACGTAGAGCCGACAAACTGCCCTGACTACATAGGAAGCGCTAGCAAGATAGTGTGGGACTTGGTGTCACCCTTATTCGGAAAGGGGTACCACTTGTACGTGGACAATTATTATACGAGCGTGACATTTTTTAGTCACTTGTTTGATCAGCAGATTGGAGCATGTGGCACCGTGCGACCTAATCGCCGGGGCTTTCCCCAGCGGCTTGTAGATTCCCGTCTTAGGCTGGGGGAGAGAGCCTGCTTGAAGTATAATAATTTGCTCGCTATGAAGTGGAGGGATAAGAAGAATGTTTTCGTTCTCACCTCCCTTCATGCAGACACGACGACCCAAATTCCTACGGCGACTGGTGTTGTGGAGAAACCCCTCTGTGTCCACGAATACAACCTTAATATGGGAGGGGTGGACCTCAACGACCAGTTGTTGTCGCCGTACCTAGTTGCCCATAAGGCCAGACGCTGGTACAAAAAAGTGTCTGTTTATTTATTTCAATTGGCTTTGCTGAACGCTCATGTGCTATACAGAGCTTCAGGACAGACTGGATCCTTCCTTAAATTCCAGGAAGAGATCGTCAGAGCCCTTCTGTTTCCAGACGGTGCTCTACCTCACCTTCCCCAACCAAATGCAGTAAGCCGGCTGCATGAGAGGCATTTTCTTTATGCCATCCCGAGTACCCCTACCCAACGAGCCCCCCAAAAAAGATGTCGTGTCTGCAGCAAGCGCGGATTTAGGCATGACACTCGGTCTTATTGTCCCTCCTGTCCTGGCAATCCTGGTCTTTGCATGGGTGAATGCTTTGAACGCTACCATACATTAGTTGAGTATTAGCGTAGGGTTCAGCACTGCACAGACTAGGCACACTAACACAGGGTCTCCCAAGATGCCATTGCATTTTGAGAGACCCAAACCTGGAACGAGTTACAAAAGTTAAAAGTTACTAAAAAAAAGTGTAAAAAAATAAATAAAAAAAAATAAAAAAAAATAAAAACACAAAAAAAAATATAAAATAAAAAAAACAAAAATAGTTGCTGTTTTATTGTTCTCTCTCTCTCTATTCTCTCTCTATTGTTCTGCTCTTTTTTACTCTATTCTATTCTGCAATGTTTTATTGTTATTATGTTTTACCATGTTTGCTTTTCAGATTTTTTATACTTTACAGTTTACTGTGTTTTGTTGGTAACCATTTTATTGTTTTCAGGTATGCCATTCAGTTGCAGCACGGATTTATTTATCTTGACAGCAACAGCGTTTGCTCCCACGATATATAAAGCCGTGACTCCAGCACTGTCGGAGGTGATTTCACCACCAGAGTTACATACTTCAGCATATATGCCGAAGCGTGGGGGCAGCAGTGGGTGGAGGAGCAATTTGCTCCTGCCTTTTGCGGGAGGATGCCCCCATGCTTTGGCATATATATATTTTAGGCACAGGTTGCGTTAAATGTTTTATTTTTTACTATGTTTTTTTTTTTGTATTTGCTTTGCAGGTATGGGAGGTCTTACTGTTATACTGTAATGTTACTTTGTTTTATTGTTAACCATCATTTGCTTAGCAGGTACGCCATTCAGTTGCAGCGCGGATTTATTTATCTTGACAGCAACAGCGTTTGCTCCCACGATATATATAAAGCCGTGACTCCAGCGCTGTCGGAGGTGATTTCACCACCACAGTTACATACTTCAGCATATATGCCGAAGCGTGGGGGCAGCAGTGGGTGGAGGAGCAATTTGCTCCTGCCTTTTGCGGGAGGATGCCCCCATGCTTCGGCATATATAAATGGTGCATGTATGCCCATCATTAGAAGTGGGTGGATGAAGGGAGGTATTCTAATGGTGGGCATACCCACTGATCAATATCTTTTTTTCGTTCAGCCCACAGGCTGCATGAAAAAAAAGTTTACAATATATGCCTAACAAGGACCAGCAACGTACTGGTATGTTGCTGGACTTTGAGTGGTTATACCAGAATGATGCCTGCAGGTTTAGGTATCATCTTGGTATCATTCTTTTCAGCCAGCGGTCGGCTTTCATGTAAAAGCAATCCTAGCGGCTAATTAGCCTCTAGACTGCTTTTGCAAGCAGTGGGAGGGAATGCCCCCCCCCCCACCGTCTTCCATGTTTTTCTCTGGCTTTCCTGTCCCAACAGGGAACCTGAAAATGCAGCCGGTGATTCAGCCAGCTGACCATAGAGCTGATCAATGACCAGAATGGCTCCAAACATCTCTATGGCCTAAGAAACCGGAAGCTACGAGCATTTCATGACTTAGATTTCGCCGAATGTAAACAGCGCCATTGGGAAATTGGGAAAGCATTTTAGCACACTGATCTTGGTGTGGTCAGATGCTTTGAGGGCAGAGGAGAGATCTAGGGTCTAATAGAGCCCAATTTTTTTAAAAAAGAGTACCTGTCACTACCTATTGCTATCATAGGGGATTTTTACATTCCCTGAGATAACAATAAAATTAATTAAAAAAAAATAAAAATGAAAGGAACAGTTTAAAAATAAGATAAAAAAGCAAAAAAATAATAAAGAAAAAAAAAAAAAGCACCCCTGTCCCCCCCTGCTCTCGTGCAAAGGCGAACGCAAGCGTCGGTCTGGCGTCAAATGTAAACAGCAATTGCACCATGCATGTGAGGTATCACCGCGAAGGACAGAATGAGGGCAGTAATTTTAGCAGTAGACCTCCTCTGTAAATCTAAAGTGGTAACCTGTAAAGGCTTTTAAAGGCTTTTAAAAATGTATTTATTTTGTCGCCGCTGCGCGTTTGTGCGCAATTTTAAAGCATGTCATGTTTGGTATCCATGTACTCAGCCTAAGATCATCTTTTTTATTTCATCAAACATTTGGGCAATATAGTGTGTTTTAGTGCATTAAAATTTTAAAAAGTGTGTTTTTTCCCCAAAAAATGCGTTTGAAAAATCGCTGCGCAAATACTGTGTGAAAAAAAAATATGAAACACCCACCATTTCAATCTGTAGGGCATTTGCTTTAAAAAAATATATAATGTTTGGGGTTCAAAGTAATTTTCTTGCAAAAAAAAATTATTTTTTCATGTAATCAAAAAGTGTCAGAAAGGGCTTTGTCTTCAAGTGGTTAGAAGAGTGGGGGATGTGTGACATAAGCTTCTAAATGTTGTGCATAAAATGCCAGGACAGTTCAAACCCCCCCCAAATGACCCCATTTTGGAAAGTAGACACCCCAAGCTATTTGCTGAGAGGCATGTCGAGTCCATGGAATATTTTATATTGTGACACAAGTTGCGGGAAAGAGACAAATCTTTTTTTTTTTCTTTTTGCACAAAGTTGTCACTAAATGATATATTGCTCAAACATGCCATGGGAATATGTGAAGTTACACCCCAAAATACATTCTGTTGCTTCTCCTAAGTATGGGGATACCACATGTGTGGGACTTTTTGGGAGCCTAGCCGCGCACGGGACCCCGAAAACCAAGCACCGCCTTCAGGCTTTCTAAGGGCGTAAATTTTTGATTTCACTCTTCACTGCCTCCCCCCAAATGACCCCATTTTGGAAAATAGACACCCCAAGCTATTTGCTGAGAGGTATAGTGAGTATTTTGCAGACCTCACTTTTTGTCACAAACTTTTGAAAATTGAAAAAAGAAAAAAAAATACATTTTTCTTGTCTTTCTTCATTTTCAAAAACAAATGAGAGCGGCAAAATACTCACCATGCCTCTCAGAAAATAGTTTGGGGTGTCTACTTTCCAAAATGGGGTCATTTGGGGGGGTTTTGTGCCATCTTGGCATTTTATGGCCTTCAAAACTGTGATAGGTAGTGAGGAGTGGAATCACAACTTAACGCCCTTAGAAATCCTGAAGCCGGTGCTTGGTTTTCGGGGCCCCGTATGCGGCTAGGCTCCCAAAAAGTCCCACACATGTGGTATCCCCGTACTCAGGAGAAGCAGCAGAATATATTTTGGGGTGTAATTCCACATATGCCCATGGCATGTTTGAGCAATATATCATTTAGTGACAACTTTGTGCAAAAAAAAAATAAATAAATAAAAAATTGTCACTTGCCTGCAACTTGTGTCAAAATATAAAATATTCCATGGACTCAACATGCCTCTCAGCAAATAGCTTGGGGTGTCTACTTTCCAAAATGGGGTCATTTGGGGGGGTTTAGTGCCATCTGGGCTTTTTATGGCCTTCAAAACTGTGATAGGCAGTGAGGAGTGAAATCACAACTTTACGCCCTTAGAAATCCTGAAGGCGGTGCTTGGTTTTCGGGGCCCCGTATGCGGCTAGGCTCCCAAAAAGTCCCACACATGTGGTATCCCCATACTCAGGAGAAGCAGCTAAATGTATTTTGGGGTGCAATTCCACATATGCCCATGGCTTGTGTGAGAAATATATCATTTAGTGACAACTTTGTGCAAAAAAAAAAAAATTGTCACTTTCCCGCAACTTGTGTCAAAAAATAAAATATTCCATGGACTCAACATGCCTCTCAGCAAATAGCTTGGGGTGTCTACTTTCCAAAATGGGGTCATTTGGGGGGGGTTTTGTGCCATCTTGGCATTTTATGGCCTTCAAAACTGTGATAGGAAGTGAGGAGTGAAATAAAAAATTTATGCCCTTAGAAATCCTGAAGGCGGTGCTTGGTTTTCGGGGCCCCGTATGCGGCTAGGCTCCCAAAAAGTCCCACACATGTGGTATCCCCATACTCAGGAGAAGCAGCTAAATGTATTTTGGGGTGCAATTCCACATATGCCCATGGCCTGTGTGAGAAATATATCATTTAGTGACAACTTTGTGCAAAAAAAACAAATTGTCACTTTCCCGCAACTTGTGTCAAAAAATAAAATATTCCATGGACTCAACATGCCTCTCAGCAAATAGCTTGGGGTGTCGAGTTTCCAAAATGGGGTCATTTGGGGGGATTTTGTGCCATCTTGGCATTTTATGGCCTTCAAAACTGTGATAGGAAGTGAGGAGTGAAATCAAAAATTTATGCCCTTAGAAATCCTGAAGGCGGTGCTTGGTTTTCGGGGCCCCGTACGCGGCTAGGCTCCCAAAAAGTCCTAAACATGTGGTATCCCCGTACTCAGGAGAAGCAGCAGAATGTATTTTGGGGTGTAATTCCACATATGCCCATGGCATGTTTGAGCAATATATCATTTAGTGACAACTTTGTGCAAAAAAAAAAAAAAAAAGTGTTACTTTCCCGCAACTTGTGTCAAAATATAAAATATTCCATGGACTCAACATGCCTCTCAGCAAATAGTTTGGGGTGTCTACTTTCCAAAATGGGGTCATTTGGGGGAGTTTTGTGCCATCTGGGCTTTTTATGGCCTTCAAAACTGTGATAGGCAGTGAGGAGTGAAATCACAACTTTACGCCCTTAGAAATCCTGAAGGCGGTGCTTGGTTTTCGGGGCCCCGTATGCGGCTAGGCTCCCAAAAAGTCCCACACATGTGGTATCCCCATACTCAGGAGAAGCAGCTAAATGTATTTTGGGGTGCAATTCCACATATGCCCATGGCTTGTGTGAGAAATATATCATTTAGTGACAACTTTGTGCAAAAAAAAAAAAATTGTCACTTTCCCGCAACTTATGTCAAAAAATAAAATATTCCATGGACTCAACATGCCTCTCAGCAAATAGCTTGGGGTGTCTACTTTCCAAAATGGGGTCATTTGGGGGGGTTTTGTGCCATCTTGGCATTTTATGACCTTCAAAACTGTGATAGGAAGTGAGGAGTGAAATAAAAAATTTATGCCCTTAGAAATCCTGAAGGCGGTGCTTGGTTTTCGGGGCCCCGTATGCGGCTAGGCTCCCAAAAAGTCCCACACATGTGGTATCCCCATACTCAGGAGAAGCAGCTAAATGTATTTTGGGGTGCAATTCCACATATGCCCATGGCCTGTGTGAGAAATATATCATTTAGTGACAACTTTGTGCAAAAAAAAAAATTGTCACTTTCCCGCAACCTGTGTCAAAAAATAAAATATTCCATGGACTCAACATGCCTCTCAGCAAATAGCTTGGGGTGTCTAGTTTCCAAAATGGGGTCATTTGGGGGGGTTTTGTGCCATCTTGGCATTTTATGGCCTTCAAAACTGTTATAGGAAGTGAGGAGTGAAATCAAAAATTTATGCCCTTAGAAATCCTGAAGGCGGTGCTTGGTTTTCGGGGCCCCGTACGCGGCTAGGCTCCCAAAAAGTCCTAAACATGTGGTATCCCCATACTCAGGAGAAGCAGCAGAATGTATTTTGGGGTGTAATTCCACATATGCCCATGGCATGTTTGAGCAATATATCATTTAGTGACAACTTTGTGCAAAAAAAAAAAAAAAAGTGTTACTTTCCCGCAACTTGTGTCAAAATATAAAATATTCCATGGACTCAACATGCCTCTCAGCAAATAGTTTGGGGTGTCTACTTTCCAAAATGGGGTCATTTGGGGGGGTTTTGTGCCATCTTGGCATTTTATGGCCTTCAAAACTGTGATAGGTAGTGAGGAGTGAAATCACAACATTACGCCCTTAAAAATCCTGAAGGCGGTGCTTGGTTTTCGGGGCCCCGTATGCGGCTAGGCTCCCAAAAAGTCCCACACATGTGGTATCCCCATACTCAGGAGAAGCAGCTAAATGTATTTTGGGGTGCAATTCCACATATGCCCATGGCCTGTGTGAGAAATATATCATTTAGTGACAACTTTGTGCAAAAAAAAAAAAAAATTGTCACTTTCCCGCAACTTGTGTCAAAAAAGAAAGTATTCCATGGACTCAACATGCCTCTCAGCAAATAGCTTGGCGTGTCTACTTTCCAAAATGGGGTCATTTGGGGGGGGGGGTTGTGCCATCTGGGCATTTTATGGCCTTCAAAACTGTGATAGGTTGTGAGGAGTGAAATCAAAAATTTATGCCCTTAGAAAGCCTGAAGGCGGTGATTGGTTTTCGGGGCCCCGTACGCGGCTAGGCTCCCAAAAAGTCCCACACATGTGGTATCCCCATACTCAGGAGAAGCAGCTGAATGTATTTTGGGGTGCAATTCCACATAGGCCCATGGCCTGTGTGAGCAATATATCATTTAGTGACAACTTTTTGTAAATATTTTTTTTTTTTTTTTGTCATTATTCAATCACTTGGGACAAAAAAAATAAATATTCAATGGGTTCAACATGCCTCTCAGCAATTTCCTTGGGGTGTCTACTTTCCAAAATGGGGTCATTTGGGGGGGGGGTTTGTACTGCCCTGCCATTTTAGCACCTCAAGAAATGACATAGGCAGTCATAAACTAAAAGCTGTGTAAATTCCAGAAAATGTACCCTAGTTTGTAGACGCTATAACTTTTGCGCAAACCAATAAATATACGCTTATTGACATTTTTTTTACCAAAGACATGTGGCCGAATAAATTTTGGCCTAAATGTATGACTAAAATTGAGTTTATTGGGTTTTTTTTATAACAAAAAGTAGAAAATATCATTTTTTTTCAAAATTTTCGGTCTTTTTCCGTTTATAGCGCAAAGAATAAAAACCGCAGAGGTGATCAAATGCCATCAAAAGAAAGCTCTATTTGTGGGAAGAAAAGGACGCAAATTTTGTTTGGGTACAGCATTGCATGACCGCGCAATTAAACGTTAAAGCGACGCAGTGCCAAATTGGAAAAAGACCTCTGGTCCTTAGGCAGCATAATGGTCCGGGGCTCAAGTGGTTAAGGTGAAAAAACACCTCGCTGTCATGGGCCCCCCAGCCCCCCCCATTCTACTTACCTGAGCCTGTTCACCTGCTGTGCGCGTCCCCCGACGTCCTCTTCTCCACTGAGTCTGGTCGTTGATTGGATAGATTGATAGCAGCGCAGCCATTGGCTCGTGCTACTGTCAATCACATCCAATGATGCGGCCGCCGGGGTGGGGCGGGACCGAGTCATACACTTGGCGATTATGGACGCCAAGTGTATGACACGGGAGTGCGCCCGCAAGCTAACCCCCTTGGGTTAGAGCTTCCCAGAGGGGGTTAGCTTTAGCGGGGAGGAGCCGAGACAACCGCCGTGGGACCCCAGAACAGCAGGATCGGGGCCACTCTGTGCAAAACGAACTGCACAGTGGCGGTAAGTATAACATGTTTGTTATTTAAAAATAAAAAAAATAGAACCTATACAACCCCTTTAATTTAAACCATCAAATCAATACAAAACAAATACTGTATATATATATATATATATATATATATATATATATATATATATATATATATATACAGTATCTCACAAAAGTGAGTACACCCCTCACATTTTTGTAAATATTTTATTGTATCTTTTCATGTGACAACACTGAAGAAATGACATTTTGCTACAATGTAAAGTAGTGAGTGTACAGCTTGTATAACAGTGTAGATTTGCTGTCCCCTCAAAATAACTCAACACACAGCCATTAATGTCTAAACCACTGGCAACAAAAGTGAGTACACCCCTAAGTGAAAATGTCCAAATTGGGCCCAAAGTGTCAATATTTTGTGTGGCCACCATTATTTTCCAGCAGTGTCCTTAACCCTCCTGGGCATGAAGTTCACCAGAGCTTCACAGGTTGCCACCGGAGTCCTCTTCTACTCTTCCATGATGACATCACAGAGCTGGTGGATGTTAGAGACCTTGCGCTCCTCCACCTTCCGTTTAAGGATGCCCCACAGATGCTCAATGGGGTTTAGATCTGGAGACATGCTTGGCCCGTCCATCACCTTTTACCCTCAGCTTCTTTAGCAAGGCAGTGGTCATCTTGGAGGTGTGTTTGGGGTCGTTATCATATTGGAATACTGCCCTGCGGCCCAGTCTCTGAAGGGAGGGGATCATGCTCTGTTTCAGTATGTCACAGTACATGTTGGCATTCATGGTTCCCTCAATTAACTGTATCTCCCCAGTGCCGGCAGCACTCATGCAGCCCCAGACCATGACACTCCCACCACCATGCTTGACTGTAGGCAAGACACACTTGTCTTTGTACTCCTCACCTGGTTGCTACCACACACGCTTGACGCCATCTGAACCAAATAAGTTTATATTGGTCTCATCAGACCACAGGACATGGTTCCAGTAAGCCATGTCCTTAGTCTGCTTGTCTTCAGCAAACTTTTGTTTGTAGACTTTCTTGTGCATCATCTTTAGAAGAGGCTTTCTTCTGGGACAACAGCCATGCAGACCAATTTGATGCAGTGTGCGGCGTATGGTCTGAGCACTGACAGGCTGACCCCTCACCCCCTCAACCTCTGCAACAATGCTGGCAGCACTTATACATCTCTTTCCCAAAGACAACCTCTGGATATGACTCTGAGCATGTGCACTCAACATCTTTGGTTGACCATGTCGAGGCCTGTTCTGAGTAGAACCTGTCCTGTTAAGCACCTATATGGTCTTGGCCACCGTGTTGCAGCTCAGTTTCAGGGTCTTGGCAATCTTTTTATAGCCTAGGCCATCTTTATGTAGAGCAACAATTCTTTTTTTCAGATCCTCAGAGAGCTGTTTGCCATGAGATGCCATGATGAACTTCCAGTGACCAGTATGAGATAGTGAGAGCGATAACACCAAATTTATCACAACCGCTCCCCATTCACACCTGAGACCTTGTAATACTAATGAGTCACATGACCCCGGGGAGTGAAAATGGCTAATTGGGCCCAATTTGGACATTTTCACTTAGGGGTGTACTCACTTTTGTTGCCAGTGGTTTAGACATTAATGGCTGTGTTGAGTTATTTTGAGGGGACAGCAAATTTACACTGTTATACAAGCTGTACACTCACTACTTTACATTGTAGCAAAATGTCATTTCTTCAGTGTTGTCACATGAAAAGATATAATAAAATATTTACAAAAACGTGACGGGTGTACTCACTTTTGTGAGATACTGTATATATATATATATATATATATATATATATATATATATATATATATATATACTGTGTATCTGTTTTTTTAGAAACACATTTATTTAGATCAATAGCACACTGTGTATATATATATATATATATATATATATATATACTGTATATATATATACTGTGTATATATATATATATATATATATATATATATATATATATATATATATATACATATATATATATATATATATATATATATATATATATATATATATATACATATATATATACATAAACCCATCAGCCACTTTATTAGGTAAACCTGTTCAATTGCTTGATCACACTAATTGCCAATTAGCCAATCACATGTCAGCAATTCATTGCAGTCAGACAAAGACGACTTGTTGAAGTTCAAACCGAGTATCAGAAGGGGACTTTAGTAACTTTGAACGTGGCATGGTTGTTGGTGCCAGACGGGCTGGACTAATTATTTCAAAAACTGCTGATCTACTGGGATTTTCATGCACAACCATCTCTAAGGCTGCTTTCACACTGGGGTGGTAGGGGGCGTCAGCGGTAAAACAGCGCTATTTATAGCGCTGCTTTACCGCAGTATTCGGCCGCTAGCGGTGTGGTTTTAACCCCCCGCTGGCGGCCGAAAAAGGGTTAAAACCGCTCGTATAGCGTGGCTATAGCTGCGGTATTGCCACGGTATAGCCGCGCTGTCCCATTGATTTCAATGGGCAGGAGCGGTGAAGGAGCGGTGAATACTCCAAAGACTGAACAAACAGCTGTTTTTGGTCGGTTTGAAGGCGCTATTTTTAGCGCAATAATGCCTGCAAACCGCCCCAGTGTGAAAGGGGTCTAAGGTTTACAGAGAATGGTCCGAAAAAGAGAAACTATCCAGTGAGCGGAAGTTGTGTACGCAAAATGCCTTGTTTATGTCAAAGGTCAGAGAAGAATGGACAGACTGGTTTGAGATGATAGAAAGGCAACTCAAATAACCACTCGTTACATCCAAGGTATGCAGAATTCCATCTCTGAATGCACAACACATCGAACCTTGAATCAGATGAGTTACAGCAGCAGAAAACCACACCGGGTGCCACGCCTGTCAGCTAAGAACAGGAAACGGAGGCTACAATTCTCACAAGCTCACCAAAATTGGACAATAGAAGATTGGAAAAATCTTGGTCTGATGAGTTTCGATTTCAGCTGTGACATTCAGATGGTGGGGTCAGAATTTGGCGTAAAGAACATGAAAGCATGGATCCATCCTGCCTTGTATCAACAGTTCAGGCTGGTGATGTAATGGTGTGGGGGATATTTTCTTGGCACACTTTGGGCCCCTTAGTACCAACTGAGCATTGTTTAAACTCCACGGCCTACCTGAGTATTGTTGCTGACCATGTCCATCCCTTTATGACTACAGTGTACCCATCTTCTGATGGCTCCTTCCAGCAGGATAATACACCATGTCACAAAGCTCAAATCATCTCACCACTGCTTTCTTGAACATGACAATGAGGTCACTGTACTGCAATGGCCTCCACAGTCACCAGATCTCAATCCAATAGAGCACGTTTGGGATGTGGTGGAACGGGAGATTCCCATCATGGATGTGCAGCCGACAATTCTGCAACAACTGTGTGGTGCTATCATATATGATAAGATAATCCATTCCATGTAAGCTGTATCATTTTATTTCAGAAGATCTTGTTTTTCTGGCTCCTCATTTGACATGACAGGTTAGTATCTAGAACTCATATCTATGATGTAGGACTTACTATCTAGGAAGATTTATGTTCACAATGGTTCCTTCAATATAATGTTTGATATTCCCTATAGACTCTCACTGTGGGGATGTGGTCCTCCTATGACACACTGATATCCCTAGAACAGGAATTTTTGGTCTTTGCACTAATATATAATGTACTTACCTGACATCTGGGGTATGAACAGTCTCTCAGATGATTCATTGGAATTCTGATGTGTGAACTGATCACGTATGAACATAGATAATAGGGCTGAATGGCCTCATATCATGTTGTCTCTAAATGTGTATTTTTTCTGCTTAAAGTGAATACCTTGTACAGTAATTTAACCACTTCCTGCCCGGCCTATAGTAGAATGACGGCTGGGAAGTGGTTCTGTTATCCTGACTAAGCGTCATATGACATCCAGCGGAATAATATGCTGGTGCGCGCCCCCGATCGCGATTGTCAGTCTGACATGCCGCATCTCCGATCGTGGTAAAAAACCTCTGACAGATTCTTCTTACCACGTGATTAGCTGTGACCAATCAAAGCTGATCATTGCGTGAACCAGGAAGTGCCAGTAAATGCCATTCCTTGATTCGCGCTGACAGGGAGAGACGATCGGTGGCTCTCCCTGTCAGAGGGGGGGGGGGGGGGGTCTGTGCTGATAATCAGCACAGCCCCATCAGATGTGCCACCACAGCTGCCAAAAAGGTGCCCATCAGCTGCCATTCAGTGCCCCATCAGAAACAGCTGTAGGTGCCCATCACAGTGCCAATCAGTGCCCATATCAGTGCCAATTAGAGCCCACCACAGTGCCAATCACTGTCCATCACAGTGCCAATCAGTGCCCTACAGGAACACCTGTCAGAACCTCATCAGTACCTCATCATCAATGCTGCCCATCAGTGCCACCTGTCAGTGCCAATCAGTGTCGCCTGTCAGTGCCCATCAGTGCCACCTATCAGTGCTGCATATCAGTGCTGCCTATTGGTACCCATCAGTGCTACATATCAGTGCCACCTATCAGAGCCCATCGTTGCTGCTTATTGGTACCCATCAGTGCTGCATATCAGTGCCCATCAATTCTACATATTAGTGCCACCTCATCAGTGCTGCATATCAGTGCCGCTTATTGGTACCCATCAGTGCTGCATATCAGTGCCACCTATCAGTGCCCATCAGTGCTGCATATCAGTGCCGCTTATTGGTACCCATCAGTGCTGCATATCAGTGCCACCTATCAGTGCTCAATTCTACATATCAGTGCCACCTCATCAGTGGCGATCAGTGCCGCCTTATCAATGCCCGTCAGTGAAGGAGAAAATGACATTTTAGAACTGAAACGAAGAAAAAAAATTTTTTTCAAAAATATCCGTCTTTTTTAGTCTGTTTAGCAAAAAATAAAAACCCCAGTGGGAAGAAAATTATACAAAATTTGGTTTGGGTACAGTGTAACATGACCGCGCAATCGTCATTCAAAGTGCGACAGCGCTGAAAGCTGAAAATTGTCCTGGGCAGGAAGGTATTGAAGTGGGTTTAAATGAGTTTTACTGCAAGAAAATAAAAACACATGATTAATGCCGCAGACAAGCTCAGCTACGAGCAGCTCATCAGCACACACCTCCACAGCTTTCCTCACACACTGCCATT
The DNA here is from genome assembly GCF_042186555.1 of Aquarana catesbeiana. Lineage (NCBI taxonomy): Eukaryota > Metazoa > Chordata > Amphibia > Anura > Ranidae > Aquarana > Aquarana catesbeiana. The sequence continues at coordinate 102,925,816 of NC_133329.1, forward strand.
GTACAGCTCAGGCAGTATTACCACAGCGTGAGAACGTAGTGCGCCTGCGCTGCCCTCCAGAACCCCGCACTTTTCTGAGCCCTTTCGCTCACCGTACGGCAGCGGTTGTCATGGCAACGAACGCCTCCGCCTGGTTACGGCCTGCTTCTTACAGTAGTCGGTTGTGAAGCGGAATACGGCGACAGCAGCACCATGTCTTACCGGGACCTGCGGAGTAAGAGCTCTTCTTCTATATTATGTATTACACTTCCTTCTTATGGAGCTGGAAGCACCTAGTAATGTCTGTGTGTACACCTCACTATTTGTAGGACAGGTATATCTACCTCACAGAGGGGCCTGTGTGAGGGGACAGCATGGTCACCACTGCCCCTGGTTCCTGGGGACAATTGGAGGGGCCCTGTGGCCCTCAGTAGACCACCATTATATCGTTTTCCAGGTGTGTCCCCGGAATGTCTTGTCCTCAGTAACAAACCGAACGATTAAATCAGGAGAACCCTTCACTGTGACAGGCTGAGCGTAGATGTGCGCTCACGGGGTGGTAAAAAGGTGCGTTTTGAGCTGCTTTTTTTTTTACTGCCCCCCTTTAACCACTTGACCTCCAGGAAGATTTACCCCTTAATGACCAGGCCATTTTTTGCGATACGGCACTGCGTTACTTTAACTGACAATTGCGCGGTCGTGCGACGTTGTACTCAAATAAAATTGATGTCTTTTTTTTCTTCATAAATAGAGATTTCTTTTGGTGGTATTTGATCACCTCCTGCGGTTTTTATTTTTTGCGCTGTAAACAAAAAATTGTGACAATTTTGAAAAAAAAAATCACAATTTTTTTTTACTTTTTGCTATAATAAATATCCCAAAATAAAATGTAAAAAAACGAATGTCTTCGTCAGTTTAGGCCAATATATATTCTACATATATTTGGTAAAAAAAAAAAAATCCCAGTTAGCATCCCGTCTACAAAATATGGATAGATTTATGGCATTTTTATTATTATTATTTTTTTACTAGTAATAACGGTAATCTGCGATTTTTAGCGGGACTGCGACATTGCGGTGCACAGATCGGACACTTTTGACACTTTTTTTGGGACCAGTGACATTTATACTGTGATCAGTGCTATACAAATGCACCGATCACTGTATAAATGACACTGGCAGGGAAGGGGTTAACACTAGGGGGCGATCAAGGGGTTAAGTGTGTCCTAGGGAGGTGCTTTCTAACTGTGAGGGGAGGGGACTGACAGGGAGTAGAGAGAGATCGCTGTTCCTAATCGCTAGGAACAGACAATCTCACTGTACTCCCCTGACAGAACGGGGATCTGCTTTGTTTACGCTGGCAGATCCCCGTTCTGATGAGGGAAAGAGCTGGGAACACACAACTCAAAGCCACCTGTGAGGATCTGATGAGCGGCTGAAGAGATCCGGGTGTCTGCCTGGTCCACAGCCAGGGAAATCCAATGGAAACAAAGAAGAATGGCGACACATCTGGAAGTAAAATCAAACGAATTCATTGAAAGTCAATAAAATCGAGCGATCATGACAAACATCAATCCAAAAAAGGTGCTCGGTGGACGCATTTCACACAGACGTGCTTACTCATCACACGAGTCCCCCGGACCCACTGATTGGCTCCCCTGCTAGCGAATGGGCACGCGCCCACAGATCGCCATGTACACGCCCGACGTACAGTGACGGCGTTTCTGCCACAGTATGATTGCAGCAGCTGGTCGGCAAGTGGTTAAAACAGTTGGCGAGGAGGCGTCACATTGCCTCCACACTGCATGTCAGTCACCTCTGAAAAGAGATCTGAACACAGGTCACTCCTCAGAGAAGCGGGGGATTTAGAGGCCACCCTTAGTGGCTTCTTATTGACTTTTGTGGTTAAGCCCTGGTTCACACTATGAATCACGGGAAGCGCACCACATTCCCAATTCACATGCAGTTTGGTAGTACATGCATCAATTCTAGAAACATGCTGCAACAAAATTGCATGGTGGTTTTGTACTATGCGATTTAGTGCAGGCAAACGCACTACGTTTGCAACCTGCATTTGGGGTGTTGGTAACATTGCACTGACACCCGCTGCAGATTGCAGGTATATATTGTAAATACAAGAACCATGTGTATTCATGTGTATTCTTTCTTAAGCCCTGGTGCACACGTATGCGATGTGGGAAACGTAACGAATTCTGTGTTTTTACCGCGCCATGCATTTACGGCATCAATGCGATCTGCTGCAGGTGTCATCGTTATCTGAATGACACCCTGAAACAGATTGCAAAACACAGAATCGCATTGCATGGGTGTGAACAGCCATGCAATGTGATTCAGGTGCAGGGGGGAAAAAAAAGAGTCCTGCACCATTTAGGTGCGGATGTGATATGATTTCAGCCATACAAATTGCATGGCTGAAATCTCAGACACCGCATCGCTATATGGCCACCTGGAGGCGTTCTCTTCACAGATGGTGTCTGTCTTTGCTTTCAATTCTTTAAGGCAGGGATATGCAATTAGCGGACTTCCAGCTGTTGCAAAACTACAAGTCCCATCATGCCTCTGCCTCTGGGTGTCATGCTTGTGGCCGCCAGAGTCTTGCCATGCCTCATGGGAATTGTAGTTCTCCAAAAGCTGGAGGTCCACTAATTGCATATCCCTGCTTTACGGGAACTGAAAGCAGGGAGAAATCCAGCCACATCAGTCTGTTGTGTTTACCAACACACAGATCTCTGTGCTGTGATTGGCCACAGTCCATCAGCAGGTATACAGACAAAATATAAATGTACTGCTGGTGGTTGGCAAGAAGTTAAAGTGGAAACCTAAAACCTTGTTACTGCCTTTTTAAGGTAATTACTGTATTTCTTGGCGTATAACACTCACTTTTTCACCCTGAAAATCTGGTGCAAATAGTGTGCGCGTGTTATACGCCAATACTTCAATTTTAGCTGCCTCAGAGAAGACAGGGAGGGCGGCGGGACGAGCGCCGTCAGATTACATGCAGTGAGTATCTCCTGTTTACTTGGCGGCCTCTGTAATAGGAAGTCCCATCTACTGGGCCGCCATGGGACCACTGTTCTGTCTATCATAGGAGATTCCCACTGTATGTAATCTGTCGGCGCTCGTCCCGCCCCCTCCCTGTCCCCTCTAGGCTGCAGATGGGCATCGATCAGGCTGCACTGATGGCAATGGTGAGGCTGCTGCATTGATGGCAATGGTGAGGCTGCTGCATTGATGGCAATGGTGAGGCTGCTGCATTGATGGCAATGGTGAGGCTGCTGCATTGATGGCAATGGTGAGGCTGCTGCATTGATGGCAATGGTGAGGCTGCTGCATTGATGGCAATGGTGAGGCTGCTGCATTGATGGCAATGGTGAGGCTGCTGCACTGATGGCAATGGTGAGGCTGCTGCATTGATGGCAATGGTGAGGCTGCTGCATTGATGGCAATGGTGAGGCTGCTGCATTGATGGCAATGGTGGGGCTGCTGCATTGATGGCAATGGTGGGGCTGCTGCATTGATGGCAATGGTGGGGCTGCTGCATTGATGACACTTGTGAGGCTGCAGATGGGCACTGACCCTTATTTTGCTTCAAAGTTCCTTATTTAAAATTTAAGTTTGTTCCCTGAAACTTCCCTCTCAAAATGAATGTGCGTGTTATACGCCGATAAATACGGTAAATCTGCTGTGCACTGTTGGTATTTTTTTTCTAGCAAGCAGAAAATATCACATGACTTATAAAAGTGATTCAGCGGCTGATCAGCTGCTCAGATTGCTTTCATCAGAAAGAGAATCGCCCGCTGAAAAAAAAATGACCGGGGTTGTAGCTTCAGCCATAGCCCTGGGGGGGTATAAAGGCCTGGAGGGGATGGACTGTCTGCAGGTAGTGTCACTTTAAAGCAGTATTAAACAAAAAACACAATTGTAATATATTGCAGCTTACCAATCTTTGGATGTTGTGGCTGAATTAATTTTCTTTTTAGGCTTTTATTTATCTTTTCTCACACCTGGCGATCTGGCCAGTAACACACCTTCTGTATTAAAGTGTCTCCACTCTGAATGGATGAGCAATGGAGACTCTTTTTGGACATCAGCATTGTCAGTCTGGGGAGAGGGTAATGTTAGGTGGACTAGCAGATTTAGATGGACCTGACAAACAAATTAAAACTGAACGCCAGCTAACTCTTTTTAGGCAATTTAGGCCCCTTTCACACACCCCTTTCGATCAGGTCCACCTCTGTTTTTCAGGCAGACCTGGTAGGACATCATGCATTGTCCTCTATAGAGCGATGGATGTCAATGGACACGTGTCTGTTGACATCCAATCCTGTCTGCTAAAAACAGACGGATCGGGGATCCGTTCCCCATCCGTCTGGCTGATCGGATAACAGTCGGATGAAAATGGACAGGCGGTCCGTTTCCATCTGACCACCTATAAAGGAGAGCAGATAGATTCCCCACTGAGCAGGCGGATCTGCTGTCAGAGTTAAAAAAGTGAAAAATAACAGACTTACTGGCCAGATCACCAGGTGAAAGTATGGCGTGTAAAGGAGAACAAATACAACCACCACATCTAATGCCGCGTACACACAAGCAGATTTTCCGTTGGAAAAAATTTGGATGGTTTTTCCGATGGAATTCCGCTCAAGCTTGCCTTGCATACACACGGTCACACAAAAGTTCTCTGAACTTTTGACCGTCAAGAACGCGATGACGTACAACACTACGACGAGCCGAGAAAATGAAGTTTAATGCTTCCGAGCATGCGTCAAATTGTTTCCGAGCATGCGTAGGAATTTTGCACGTCAGAATTTGTACAAACGATTGAATTTTTGGATAGGAACTTTTTCTGACCGAAAAATTGAGAACCTCCGCCAGCAAAAGTCTGATGGAGCATACACACGGTCGCATTTTCCGACCAAAAGCTCACATTGGACTTTTGCTGGTCGAATTTCCGATCGTGTGTACGCGGAATTAGGCTCCATTCACACTTGATGTTTTGGGATCTTGGGCTAAGATCAAAAACCTTCTGCCTTTACAACTCCTTTAATTAAAAACATGTTTATATATATCTGCAGAATTAATAAAAATATATACTGTATATAAATCAACAAATGGCTTCAGCATAGAAAACCGAAAATGGCTTTTTTTGCCAGAACTAAACATAAAAACCAGGACATATTTTAATAATAATAATAATATTATTATTATTATTATTATTATTATCATCATCATGATGCTCAACAAAACCCTAATCTCCACCTAAACACACCCTCGGGCAAAAAACGATTAAACATTTAACCCATGCATGCATCTTCTTTTGAAAAATCCAATCTTCTAAAACTCTAGGGGACATGAAAGGATAGAAAGGAAAGCCGCACACCCAGAGACTGACAGACAGCAGCTACAAAGACCTGACATTCCTCCATGCCTTTGCCCAAGTCCCCGGCCGCCTCCTGTCCTTCTCAAGACCCTGAATCTTCCCAGCCTCATCCATAATGTTGTGCACCACCACCTCAACAGGAAGGACTTTTTTTTTCTGAGTGGAAACGTGACACTGTGCATTCCACGTGAAGTTTTGGACTACTAAACTAACTAGAAAAATTGTCTCAAAATCAAAATCCCAATGAGTCTCAAAAGCCCCATATAACCATTCCACATAATTCAAGTGGGAAATGGATACCCAGAGCCCCACCCACCTGCTTATAGACTTCTATATGAAAGGGGCATGTGTAAGATCCCCTCTGGCTGCCATGGTATTTTTACAGGGGGGGAGTGGTGTAAAATTGTGGTTTAACTGCCTGTTTTTTCTGCCCATGTAAATGAGGCCTAAAGGAGATGTTCTAATTCGTCCTTTTTCATCCAGGGTTTTGTGGAACCTTAGGGTTCCTCCAGCAGTTGCTAGGGGTTCCTTGACTATCCAGATATGTAGTTACTAATTTAAAGGACATTCTTCTTCCAATTGTCTATCAATTTAAGTGTCCTCTTGCCCCACTGATGTAAAAGTCGTAAAGTGAGGGGACATTACAATTTTCAACGTCTGCTTTTGTTTTTTTGTCATTCTTATATGTCTTTCTTTTAAATTTCATATACCGGTATATGTATATAGCACGGGGTTGTTAGAAATGATCCACCTTAAGTGTCAAACACGCTAGGTACACCAGACTGTTAATTCATTTTGATTATTAACATATTTACAACTTACTGATCACACTATGTACTCTGAGCTGTTAGACCCCTTTCACACTGAGGCGCTTTCACGCTAAAAAAAGCACCTGAAAAGCTCAGGTAAACCTATTTCCATTAAAATCAATGAATGCTTTCACTTTGGGGCAGCACGCTGGCAGGGCGGTGAAAAAACACCCCTCTCCATTGAAATTAATGAAAAGCTCTTCAAAAGAGCCTGAAAAGCTTTTCAAACGCGCTCAGTGTTTTACTGGCAGTTTAGAAGCGCCTCAGTGTGAAAGGGGCCTTAATATAATCATTTTTAGCAGGGGTTTCCTAGGGCCTGAATATACTGTGCTGTTTGGTTATTATGGGTTACCATACAAGCCATATATTTTATTCAATAAACTGACTTGTTTTTTCAATAACAACCTTTCCATTAATTTTGGCTCTAGTCAGATTGGTGTTGGAGTCAGTTGCATCTTAGCAGCCACACACCTGTGTCTCCCCTTGTCTCTATTCCATTTATTTTAAAGGATTAGTTCATCTTTACCAAAACATTGCCTATGTAGGTAAGGGGCACCTGTAGATAAAAACAAACTGTACAGCTTTGACTAAAGTTGGACAATGCCTTTGCTATAGGTTTAGGCCATTTATGTACCTTCCGAAGCCTTGGCAAAAACTCATCCCATCCTGCCTTGTACATAAGGCACTCCCACCATCACAGGAGTGAGCTCTCAAACTCCTGCACGTGTATGGTCTGCTATCTCCTCTCTCACAGCATCACCGTGTTCACAACTACCGTGAAAGAGGAGAGAGTTCGTGCAAAGGGGGCTTTGCATCAGCTGGGAGTGTCCTAGCAACAAAGCAGGATGGCATGATGCCATCTCTATGAGTTCCTTGGCTAGGCATACACATACATATGTACATAAATGGCTTACACCTATAGTAAGGGCATTATCCAACTTTAGTCAAAGCTGCACAGTTTGTTTTTATCTACAGATGCCCCTTACCTGTATAACCAGTTTTTTGGTAAAGGTGAACAAATCCTTTCAGAACAGTGGCACCTCACTGAGCATTACTAATGTGAGTGGTCCTTGTATCGCTGATGTGAGCAGTCTTCTGAATGTACATTGCTATTTTGTTCTTTTAATAACCTTTAAAACCTGGTGATGGACAAGAACAAAGCATGTCTATCAGTAAACCCTGATGTGCTAGCAATGGTGTCCTGTGTTAACTAGTGCTTAACTTGTTTTTCAGATTTTACAGAAATGATGAGGGCCCTGGGATACCCTCGTCTCATCTCTATGGAAAATTTCCGTAGTCCCAACTTTCCACTGGTTGCAGAAGTTCTCATTTGGTTAGTTAAAAGGTATGTACCTGTAAATATTAGTCCATCTCTCCAGATCTTGCTAGATGGATAGTTTTTGCTGTTGTCTGCATATCAAATGTATACCTTTTTTTTTTATAGGAAAAAAATTTTCTCCACCCATGTTCTTTTGCTTATAAAGATAAAAATTAACATTGACAAAAAGTTATACCTGCAGTATCAATTGTGTTGTGGAGGGCAGGGAAATTAAATGTTGTAGAGCAGGGGACTCCAAACTTTCTAATGAGAGGGCCAGTTTACTGTCCTTCAGACTTAATGGGGGCTGGACTGTGGTTATTGGGAGTAGCAAAGGTCTGGACATTGGTGGGAATTGTTCCCCATCTTTGGTGTCATTGGGAGGAATAGTGCCCCACTGTTGGTGTAATTGAGAGTAATTCTGCCCCTTCATTTGTGTCAGTTGGGGGGATTCTGCCCCATTGTTGGTATCAGTGGATGGAAATAGTGCCCCCTGGGCGGCAGTTTGGAGACCACTGTTGTAGAGGGTCCTTTTGACAATAATGGTGCTGGACTTCTAACTAATTTGATATGTAACCCAGGCCACTTCCTTCACTGAGCCATCCTGCATTCAGCCAACTGTAAAATGCCAGAACTTCAGTGAGAAATAGTGGCTCTGCCATTGACCGGGCATATGGATAATCACCATAATCTTAATAATCTTGATTTGATCCCTTGCTTTATGTACAGTCTGGGCACTCCACTATTACCTTACAAACCTTTTTAAGCTAATTCGGGTTCACTTTAACCACTTCCTGCCCACCATATAGTAAAATGACGGTGGTCTGGGATGACGGTGCCCCAGAACCGCTGCTCTCGCACGCCCACTGGGTCGCGCAGCGATCGTGGCTGCTCCCTGTTCCTAGGACATGGCGTGACCCTGATCTTGGTAAAAAGGCGGTCACATGTAAACAATAAAGTGCTGTTTATCGGCTCGCCTCAGCTCACACTGATAGAGTATGTGTTGACGAGAGCCAATCAGGGACATCTCCTCTTCTTTTTTGGTCTGCTCCAGGCCACCTGTTGTTTGCAGTTTTAAGTAATTTGTTTGCTGCATCCCCCCTGCCAAACCTGCCCCTCCATGTTCAGCCTCTCATGGAGTTGGAAGACCCTGAATGCTGAAGGACGTCTCTATCCTCCATATGGTGAAGGCATCCCGGTGAAGCACCCCTAGGATTTCTTCTCCAGTGTACCATTGGGATCTCCTCATCTTTGCCAGGGGGCAACTTTTAAGCCTGTTTGACTCATACAGCATACGCTGTCTTGGGTCCCAACCTTTCGGTAAGCCTCCATTCATATGGGTGGTGGTATCTGTACAATCTTTATTTTTTCAAATCAAACCCCTGAGAAGGCCTCCAAGGCGATTTATACCTGTATATTTTCTTCTGACCTACACTTTTGCTATTGGACATTAAGCCTGGTTTCACACTTGTGCGGTGCGAATTGAAGCTCAGGTTTCACTGGGGAGATAACAATCTCCTGTTCAACGGATTCATTGCATTTTTGCTCAGGATTAGAGAGCAGGGAGAGGGGGAGGGAGGGGGGGGAGAGGGGGAGGTGTAGTGAGGAGAAAGAGAAAATCCTTGTTCAGAACGCAATGCATCTGCGAATCAGATGCGTTCCCATAGGAGATAATAGGCTTGTAGTTCGCACCGCAATGCCCAAAAAACGCACACGTTTTTTGTGCAATGCGCAGTGCGAATGCAACGCACATATGTGAACCAGATGCATTCATATGAATGTATTTTAAAATGTCCTGCGAATTAGATGCGGTGTAAGCCGCATCTAATTCGCATAGGTGTGAACCCGGGCTGAAGGCTTGTCTAGACCTATATAACATCAGCTATTTTTAGGTCCAATATCCATGATACGCCTTCATTACTTTGGGGATTATTTTGACCACTGTTTTCACTATTTATCCACGTGGTGACTATAATTGTTTCACAATCAAAATGGACTGTTTTACTAATAAGGAACATTTATCATTTTTATGTTGATACTCACATTTTGTCACTTCACTTTTGAATAATTTACAGCGCTGCACGTATCTTATATATCCTCTAAGGGGAGGCCTGTACAGGTAATTTGGGCACTGACTTTCAATGCCCTGATTACAGTACAGCCCCAGTAGTGCCCATCAGTGACACCAATAAGTCCTGCCTTTCAGTTCCCATCAGTGTCGCCTATCATTGCCCATCAGTGCCCATAAGTGCTGCCTCAGCATTGCCTATCAGTGCAGCCTAGCAGTGCCGCCTTATCAGCGCACATCAGTGGAGGAGAAAAATTACTTATTTACAAAATTTACTGACAGAAGCTAGGAAAAACTTTTTTTTCCCCCAAATTTTCGGTCTTTTTCGTTTTGTTAGCAAAAAATAAAAAACCCAGTGGTAATTAAATACCACCAAAAGAAATCTCTATTTGTGTGAAAAAAATGATAAAAATGTCATATGTGTACAGTGTTGCATGACCGCGCAATTGTCATTCAAAGTGTAACAGCGCTGAAAGACGCAAATTGGCCTGGGCAGAAAGAGGGTAAAAGTTCCCCGTAGGCAAGTGGTTAAAGTGGTCTCTCCACTGTCTCCCTCCTCTGAGAGCAGATTGATAACAGCAGGAGCTGAGGGGGGGTTACTTGAAGGAGGGAAGAACCAGGAGGGGGAAGACCTGAGCAGATAAGTTGAATCAGAAAAGGGCTGGCGACTCGGATGCTCTTGAATAAAAGTCCTTTATTTGGTTACATGGGTACAGGCTACGCTGACACGTTTCGGCTAAGAAGCCTTCATCAAAGCATACATGTTTGATTTAAAAAATGATATTTATAACAGAGTAAGCATTCCAAATGGGGCAGGTGCATCCTAATCAGAGCAATCAAAACAATTAAAAACACATGGAGAAAAGAAAGAGAGAAGTACAACAGGTATATGAGGGACATATGAACAAAAAAGGCATATTCAAAATGGTGCAATAAATGTATCAAACGATGCGATTATGTTAAAAAAAGGTTTATGTCCATCCTATCGTTCAAAACATGTGGTTTTCTAGTATTGAGGGTATGGATCCACCACACTTCACGTTTAAGCAAAATACGATGAGTTTCACCTCCTCTTAGGGGTTTTTTAACCTGTTTAGCACCAAAAAAGGAAAAAGTGTCAAGATTACCATGATAGAATTCCTGGAAATGTTTTGACACATTTGAGACATTTTTAGCATTAATATTTGTTATATTAATATTATACTAGAAAATGCATTTCCTGGGGAAAATGCGCGGGAATGCTGAATAGCTAAATTGCTAAAATGGCCGCCATCAAAACTGCCCCATCATATTGCCATCAAAACTGCCCCATCAGAATTGCCCCATCAAAATTGTCCCCATCAAAACTGCCCCATCATATTGCCACCATCAAAACTGCCCCATCAGAATTGCCCTATCAAAACTGCCCCATCATATTGCCACCATCAAAACTGCCCCATCAGAATTGTCCCATCAAAACTGCCCCATCATATTGCCCCATCAAAACTGCCCCATCAAAACTGCCCCATCATAATTGCCCCATCAAAACTGCCCCATCATATTCCTCTATTATAAATCAGTACATGGTGTGTCTGTCCCCTCACCCGGGCTCTGTAATCAGAGCTGAGATGCTCCAGCCACCCCCCCCCCCCCTGTGTATAACAGAAGCTTTGGTAACCATGGCAACAAAACAAACACAGTACACTCTGATTAATGGCTAAAATTTCCTGAAATGACCTCTAAACAAAAAGCTTTTTCTCAAAAACTGTAAAAGATATCAAACTGAAAAGATATAGCCAGATAGCTGAATATTTTGTGAACATTTTAAAGTTTGTTTGGCGTCTGTAGGTGAAAGTATGAAGGAGCTGAAACTTTTGGGAGCTGAAGAAGATTTTAAGGATCTGAAGCATGCTCCCATTGACTTGTAACATTTAACCAATGTTAAAAAAAGTGATAAAAAGCTTAATATTTTAAAAAGTATAAATGGTAGAAAAAAAGTTGAAAAGAGTACACATCAGCTCAGCTAAAAGAGACAAACATTTTAATAGTTGAATGGTTTTAATAGCTGAAAGTATGCACAAGTTACGCAGAGCCAAAAAACGTACGGAATAAAATTAAAACTAGAAAATGCATTTCCTGGGGAAAATGCGTGGGAATGCCGAATAGCTAAATTGCTAAAACGGCCGCCATCAAAACTGCCCCATCATACTGTCATCAAAACTGCCCCATCAGAATTGCCCCATCAAAATTGTCCCCATTAAAACTGCCCCATCAGAATTGCTCCATCAAAATTGTCCCATCATATTGCCGCCATCAGAATTGCCCCATCAAAACTGCCCCATCATATTGCCACCATCAAAACTGCCCCATCAGAATTGCCCCATCATATTACCACCATCAAAACTGCCCCATCATATTGCCGCCATCAAAACTGCCCCATCAAAATTGTCCCCATCAAAACTGCCCCATCATATTGCCACCATCAAAACTGCCCCATCAAAATTGTCCCCATCAAAACTGCCCCATCATATTGCCACCATCAAAACTGCCCCATCATAATTGCCCCATCAAAACTGCCCCTTTAGAATTGCCCTATCAAAACTGCCCCATCATATTGCCACCATCAAAACTGCCCCATCATAATTGCCCCATCATATTCCTCTATTATAAATCAGTACATGGTGTGTCTGTCCCCTCCCCCCGCTCTGTAATTAGAGCTGAGATGCTCCAGCCACCTCCCCCCCCCCTGTGTATAACAGAAGCTTTGGTAACCATGGCAACAAAAGCAACACAGTACACTCTGATTAATGGCTAAAACTTCCTGAAATGACCTCTAAACAAAAAGCTTTTTCACAAAAACTGTAAAAGATATCAAACTGAAAAGATATAGCCAGATAGCTGAATATTTTGTGAACATTTTAAAGTTTGTTTGGCGTCTGTAGGTGAAATTATGAAGGAGCTGAAACTTTTGGGAGCGGAAGAAGATTTTAAGGATCTGAAGCATGCTCCCATTGACTTCAATGTTAAAAAAAAGTGTTAAAAAGCTTAATATTTTAAAAAGTATAAATGGTAGAAAAAAAGTTGAAAAAGAGCACACATCAGCTAAAAGAGACGAACATTTTAATAGTTGAATGGTTTTAATAGCTGAAAGTATGCAGAAGTTACGCAGAGCCAAAAAACGTACGGAATAAAAATAAATAGAATCGAATAACAATAGTGGGACTGCTAAAGCAGTCCCACTAATTAAAAATAAATACAATCGAATAACAATAGTGGGACTGCTAAAGCAGTCCCACTAATTAATATTCACATGTTCCGAGATTCTAACTCTCAACGGGCATATAGTGCACCCAACGTATTGTAGACTGCAGGCACTACACTAAATAACGTATATACCACCGATTTAGAGTTGCGGTTTATGTACTGTTTGATGGTATATGTTTTCTTGGTAGAAAAAGAAAAAACTGAGGTGCTTTTTTTACGTCTATGACACTGCCTACAGGTGTTGTGGCCACACACGTAGTAACCTACAGTGGAAAAAGCCAGGTCTGTGATTTGTCTGACTTTTGAGAGCAAAACAAGCTGGGTGACAGCATACTTCCCAGACTGAGGGCCCTTCTACTGGAAAAAATGGCAACCCCCCTGGATAACAGAGTACAGATTCTTGCCAGCATACAAAATGGGGAGATGTGCTTTAAGAATCGCAACGATTTTGTTGTATTCTAAAGAAAATGTAGTGACAAAATTAACTTTATTTCTATTGTAATCACTACAATGTGTTTATTTGTGCCACTATTCTGAATCATCTCCACCCGATCTCTGTGAAATGCTATATTTTTACTTCTAGCTATTGATTGTGTATTATAGCCCCTTTCTGATTCATGTACTGCATTTTGGGGCCTGAACGTCCTGGCTTGAGCACTGGCCCACAGTTCATAGATCCTCATATCAGTTTGTAGAATTCACCTCTGTAACATCTCTAAAATTCGCCCCTTTTTAACAAATGAAACCACCAAGCTCCTCATTCACTCCCTTGTTATCTCTCGCCTTGACTATTGTAACTCCCTTCTCATTGGCCTGCCTCTCCATAGGCTATCCCCTCCTCAGTCTATCATGAATGCTGCTGCCAGATTTATCCACCTTACCAACCGCTCAGTGTCTGCCAACCCTCTCCTCCAATCCCTACACTGGCTCCCAATCGCCCAGCGAATTAAATTCAAAATACTAACCACAACATACAAAGCCATTCACAACTCTGCCCCGAGCTACATCACTAATCTTGTCTCCAAATATCACCCAAATCGTCCTCTACACTCTTCTCAAGACCTCCTACTCTCAAGCTCTCTCGTCTCCTCCTCCCATGCTCACCTCCAGGATGTCTCCAGAGCCTCTCCCATCCTCTGGAACTCGCTACCTCCACTGGTCTGGCTATCCCCTACTCTTAAAAAACAGAAAAACAAAAAAATACTGCGCTACCTATAGAAACTATCCCCCCAAAAAGCAGCAGTTAAACAGTGAGATGTGCACTAAAATAACTAATAAAAAAGAAATAACAGCGCTAAATATAAGTGAAACATGTGAAGCAATCTCAAAGACTTCCGTGAGGAAGTACATATATAAATACAAAAATGTTGAAAAATATTAAAAATTTAATTATGAAAAGTACATGGGTCAACACATGTATGTATGAATCAAACATAAGTGTCCATATGTAATATTTGCGAATAAAAATAATTGTCCATATATAGTAACAGAAAATAAAAATGTGAAGTAATGATCTGAAATCAGTCCAAGAAAGACCCCTTGGGTGAAGCCAACCAATCAGTCAATGGTGTAAAAAATATGAGTGACAACCCATACAGTATCCGCAAATACCCAATAATTGCGCTTACAGCAAGGCAAGCGAACACCAGCCTGTATCACGTCTTGGTGTAGAGAATCCAGATGGTGCTCTTAGACTGTATACATCGTAGCTGAAAGGATGTAATGAGGACACCAAACTTCCATCTCATAGACATGTAAATAAAAAGAAACTGGCCATAGTGTAATACTGCCAAACTAATCAAAGTTTAGAAAAGGTAGAAAACTTACACTAGTGCATAAAGATACAGCAGGAAAAAAAAAGGGGAACTTAGAGTGAACACTAACAAACTCCGTAGTGAAGATGAGACCCCACACTCCGTGCAAATATTGCGCTTACCACAAGGCAAGCCAACAACAGCTTGTGTTCAGTATCAGTTAACCACACCACACTACGTGATCCACCACCAGGCAAATAATGCGCTTACCGCAAGGCAAGCCAACCACAGCTTATGTTCAATAGCAGTATGAGAGATCCATTGGCGTTCTGGACTGCTTGCGGCAGGAACCGGGGGATACAGCAGAGACTCCAAAATGACATCTCACAAGCATGTAAATAAAAAGGAACTGGCCATAGTGTAATACTGATAAAAACGATTTAATAGATAAAGGTAGAAAACTCACATGAGTATGTAAAAATACAGCAAACAGCCGGCCGGCATAGCGAGCACCCGTCCACACTGAAAATGGCGATGACGTCAGAGCGTCAACCTCCCGACGTACGTTTCACCACAAATGGCGTCGTCTGGGGGTTATATCCCCTACTCTTGCTACCTTCAGGCGATCCCTGAAAACTCATCTCTTCAGGAAAGCCTATCACGTCTCTAACTAATCTTTTACCACTTTCATCAGCTCATTCCCCCCAGTTACAACCTTTTGTACCACCTGCCCCACCCTATTAGATTGTAAGCTCTTCTGAGCAGAGCCCTCTTAATCCTCCTGTATTTTATTGTATTAAAACTGTATTTAAAACTGACAACAATTGTTGCGATTATTTGCAAATGGAAGAAACAAAAAATAACTGTCAATCTACCTCGGTCTGGGGCTCCATGCAAGATCTCACATTGTGGAGTTTCAATGATCATGAGAACGGTGAGGAATCAGCCCAGAACTACACAGGAGAATCTTGTCAATGATTTTAAGGCAGCTGGGACCATAGGCACCAAGAAAACAATTGGTAACACATTACGCCATGAAGGACTGAAATCCTGCAGTGCCTGCAAGGTCCCCCTGCTCAAGAAAGCACATGTACAAGTCCGTCTGAAGTTTGCCAATGAACATCTGAATGATCAGAGGAGAACTGGGTGAAAGTGTTGTGGTCAGATGAGACCAAAATCGAGCTTTTTGGCATCAACTCAACTGCCTATGACCCCAAAAATACCATCTCCACCATCAAACATGGAGGTGGAAACATTATGCTTTGGGGGTGTTTTTCTGCTAAGGGGACAGGACAACTTCACTGCATCAAAGGGACGATAGACGGGGCCATGTACCGTCAAATCTTGGGTGAGAACCCCTTATCCTCACCCATTGCATTGAAAATGGGTCATGGATGGGTATTCCAGCATGACAATGACTCAAAACGCATGCCCAAGGCAACAAAGGAGTGGCTCAAAAAGAAGCACATTAAGATTCTGGAGTGGCCTAGCCAATCTCCAGACCTTAATCCCATAGAAAATATGTGGAGGGAGCTCAAGGTTCGAGTTACCAAACATCAGCCTCAAAACCTTAATGACTTGGAGAGGATCTGCAAAGAGGAGTGGGACAAAATCCCTCCTGAGATGTGTGCAAACCTGGGGGCCACCTACAAGAAATGTCTGACCTCTGTGATTGCCAACAAGGGTTTTGCCACTAAGTACTAAGTCATGTTTTGCGAAGGGGTCAAATACTTATTAAATGCAGATCAATTTATACCTTTTTTGAAATGCGTTTTTCTGGATTTTTTTTGTTGCTTTTCTAAATAAACCTACCATTAAAATTATAGACTGATCATTTCTTTGTCAGTGGGCAAAAGTGCAAAATCAGCAGGGGATCAAATACTTTTTTCTCTCACTGTATCGTAGATTGTAGACTGCAATGTAGCAGAATACATTTTGGTCTAAATTTATGTAGAAGAATTATTAATTTGCAAAATGTGGTGTGCTTAAAAATTTCAATATTTTTTCATTTATATAACAAAAACCCCAGTGGTGATTAAATACTGCCAAAAGAAAGCTCTATCTGTCTCAAAACAATTTAATTTGGGTACAGTGTTGAGTAATTGGCATTCAAAGTGTAACCGAGCTGAGAGCTGAAAATTGGCCTGGGGGGAGGGGGAAGTGTCCAGTATATTCTGGCTTCATTCCAGGCTACATCATCATTGTGAGCTGGCTGTGGCTTTTTTCTTTTTTTTTTCACATTTCAGTTGCTGCACTGCAAAGTCAGCACTGGCTCATTATTCTCACAAAACCCGACAGCTTCATTTTGAAAAATATTGGCATTGCAATAGCAAAAATATGTTTAAAGCAGAAAGGAATCTAACATAAAGTGTGCTAGACTGATTTCAATATGCTGGAGACTAAGGTAAACAAAGCCGGATTCTCACATTGGCGTAATGTGGCTCTATCTATCTGCATTGAAGGAATGACAGCTAGAAGCTCATTATTTGCCATGTGCAGCATTTCTCTCCGCTGTAAGGTTTATAAATAAGCTTTATATTTTTACCATTTTCGACCAAACCTTCCATCTGTGTGTCCTTTCCTCACTAGGTACGAGCCGCACACAGTTATCCCTATGGATGTGGATACAGAACAAGACAGAGTGTTCTTCATTAAGGCCATAGCCCAGTTTATGGTAAGAATCTGCATCGTGTTCTTTACACCTTCCTGCCTTTTCTCTGGCTATTGTATAAATTGCTTACTGGAGGTTGTAGTCACAAATACTGCCATACGTAAATATTTAGCATTTAGGCTGTCCCTGAGGGCACAGACTGCTGGCTGACAACTTCTGATTGTCATAATGGCGTACAATATCTTTACTCACCAGCCACACTACTTTAATCCAAGCGTATGAATGTGATTGGGTGAAAATGCAGGACAATAGAACCAACTTGCAGTCTCTCAACCACACACAGTAGAGCATAAGAAGAAAGCTGCATATAACAAAATTATGATGCAATGAGAGCCTCCAGTGCTGAACTAAAATTTAAAGGTCACCTATGCTTTTATATAAGTCCAAAATGACCCCCCCTCCCACTGCTAACAATACCCCCCTGTACAGTACTTACATTAGAACAGCTGATGAGTTTTCCAGGAGCCAGTGCCTATGCTAGCCAGCACCCTGGTCTCTTTTCATACCCAGCTTGGAGAGAGATGGCTTTTTTCATTAGGTTCTTTGAAGTAAAATTGAGCTTACGCAATACTGTACTGTACATTAAACCCGTAATTTTCGCCAAAGTGTATCAACTAGAATTATTGGGAAAGAACAGGTGCCTTGTCACACTGTACCTGTACTTGAAATCAGCTCCTTTCGGATGGGGAAGGACCTTGGTTTATAGGCTCAGGCAGGGCATGACTTCTGTATAAGTTACAATTAAGCCCCACCCACTGCCACTGACAGATGCCAAGCCCTTGCTAGTTGCAGAGGTTCTGGAATTTGTTGATTGAAAGTGGTGAAGATTGATGCCAATTTGGAGAGAAGTGAAAGCCCCTTTAATAGCTGGGGCCTAGGATGCGGGGTACTCACAATGAAAAATTAGCTAATATGAAGACCAGTGCACTTTTTCTGCAAAGTTAGTTGATGCACTTCGTTATACACTGGCACTAGATGAAAATATTATTTATAATTGTATGACATTTTGGTCATTTCTCACTACATGCACTTTTTCTGCTATTGGCTGCACATCATATTTCAGGGTGGGCTTCCTGATGGTGACAATAGCAGAACGCAGTGTTGGTGAGCTTTCTGAAACCGCACCAACACTGCGGGACAGCATAGAAGTCTAGGGGAAAGAGCAGCTAACCAGCATGAAACTAGCATGAAACCAGCAGGTTAGCTGCGCTTTGCCCACAGCACAGTGGAACTGCAGAAGGGCAATGTAAAGCCGCCTTTAGAGTGGCTGCATTAAAACCCTGTAGCCACACCTGATAAAAAAAGGCTGATATACGTCTTTTGGATATTAAAGTGGATGTAAACCCTATTCATTAAATCTGACCTGGGCACATATATCTGCAGTGTTTTACTTATCTCTCTCCAAAGCTCTGAGTCCTGTGTCTTTCCGCTGCTCTGTTCCTCTGTTATCAGCATGATAACTTCTGACAAGCTCTCCGACACACAAGATAACAGCAGCTGGAAATTTGTGTCGGGGAGGGAACTTAGAAATAGATTAGCAGAGAGCTTGTGTATTCAGAGTACAGTTGTTCAAGTTTTTTTGTTCCTCTGCGGAGGGGATGTGTGCCTTTCCTCCAATCAGCTTACACACAGTATATGCCGAGACTCCCCTCCCACTGCTGAAACAGGAAGAAATATTTGAAACACGATGTGCACTTTCTAAAGAGTATTGAAAGGGAAAGACAGCAGATATACATGTAAAACTTATGTAGGGAGATTTGTTTCATCTTTGTGTATCATCTGAGGCTGTTCACTTCACTGGGTATATGTGAGGGTTTACATTCACTTTAAAGTACATCTAAACCCAATCACTAAAATATTATATCATTTTTAACTTGTTATTATAATTTCAAAACATTTCTAATCTATGTAAAGCGGCATCCTTCAATAAAATAATACCTGATGATACTGCTATGAAGGTTTTTGTTTAGGCACTTCATTTTGTGAGGTGACAACTTTTTACCAGTGGTGCTGCTGTGTTGTCACCTTGTCACACTTGCTGCCAATTGATATTTTCTGCTTTCTGTTATAAAACATATCAAATAAAAAAAAAAAAAAAAAATTCTTCATAAATTTAGCACAAAATGTATTCTACTACATGTCTTTGGTAAAAAAAAATCCCAATAAGTTTATATTAATTGGTTCGTGCGAAAGTTATAGTGTCTACAAACTATGGTGTATACGGTATTCTGGAATGTATGCAGCTGCGATGCTATACTGGTAATGGTGGTGATCAGTGAATTATAGTGTGAGTGTAATAGTGTGTTAGCGCTGCCACCCTATCTGGGAGGGTCATTAACTGATAATGACATTGCTAGTGACACTAATACAGTGATCATTGATAATACTGTACACTGACACTGTACTTATGACACTGGCTGGGAAGGAGTTAACATTAAGGGGAAATCATGGCTGTGTGCCTAACAAAGTGTAATGTGTGCTGCTTTTACATGTATGTGATCGTGCCTGTACCTGGCGCCTGCTTGCAATATATTTAGGGCCCTTTCACACTGGGGCTGCTTGCAGGTGCTGTTGCTCTAAAAATAGCGCCTGCAAACCGATCCGAAACAGCCGCTGCAAAGGCCCTTACTGTGAGCGGTCCGCAGGTAGTTAATAGTCGGTGCAAAATAATAATTCTGTCCAGCAAGTGGTTATGTAGTTCTTCAGTTGTGCTGAAAAAAGTCAGTTGTGTCTATATAGATATAGAAAATAAAAAGACCTAAAAGTTTCAAAATGTATATAAAAAAAAAAATAAATAAATAAAATTGATGCTAAAATCATTATAATTTACTCTTTTTGAGGACCGTCCACCAAGATGTTGTATATTTGTAATTGCCATGGCAGGAATGTAGACCTGAAAACTTGAGTGGAAAGAACTCGCTGCAAAGTCCTGGAGATATAACTTTTGTGTAGACTTATCATTAAAAAAATCTAAGGCGGTACAGATAGCATGTGTGGGCACAGAATAACTGTGAACCTCACCTCCTGTATACTACATACTTCCATTGCGATCAAATAATATGCATGCGATACTAGGCAAAGCTTGCTTGTCTTTCAGATGATGATGAATAAAACTAACAACCTACAATAGTTCTTGACCTGTTCCTCTTATTTTGCCCGAATGCATCCCGTGATGATTTATTCAAGTGTGTTGAAAGCAAAGGAACGGTTTCTGAAATCCTAAAGATATGTAATGAGCGCACAGGGCCTATGCTTAGTGTGCCCTAAGGTGTTGTACTTGTTGATCTGAGAGGGTCTTTGTTTTTTGCTTTGTTTTTTGTTTTTTTTTTTTTGTTTTTTCGTTTTTTTCAGGTGGGGTCTGATACTGTAAGAATTTGTTTCTTGCATGCTTTTGATTTAAATGCATGCATATTAACTGGTTCTCCTATAGGTTTCTTATAGGGATTCCGTCAACAGACCATTCCTTATAACAGTCTTTCAATAAAATATTTTGGTCTTTTGGTTTTCCTGAAAAAGCCTCCCTTGTGTAGACACCAAAAAGTTAAATCAGGAGAAAAACACTCCTTTGTATGGCCTGACCCTCATCTGTAAAGATACATTTTAGGCAGATATAAGACAAATAAATGTGGCTCTGTAGTTAGCTGCATTCACACCTGAGCTTCATGTTTTTGAGCATTTTTTTTTGGAGCGTTTGTATGCATGTTTTTGAGCATTTTTGTACAGCGTTTTTGAGCTTTGGTGTTTTTTTTTTAATTAGCCAGTAGAGACAAATATCATCTGTTTCATCGTTTTGTTGCTATGTTTTTCAGCCTATTCATCCACTTGTATATTTATTATTTATTTATGACATTTTAACTTTATTTTTTGTAGGGGGTTAAGGGTTAGGGGTTTGTTTTATTAATTTATTATTTTTTTATTTTATTTATTTACTTATTGTTCATTTATATTGTTGGGTTAACGATTAGAGCTAGGGGGTTAATATTAGGGTTAGGGGTTAATATTCTGGGATCATTTTAGGGTTGGGGTTAGGGTTATTTTATTGTGTATTTATGATGATTATTTATTAGTATTATTATTTATTTTTATTATGGCATCGGTGCAGAAAAACACTCAAAAACGTGTGACAAAACACACTAAAACGCTCAAATTGAGCGTTTCCATGCATGTCTGTGGAACAAAAACTGCTTCAAAAATGCACCAATCTGCCTGATTCAAACTACAAAAAAAGCTCCAGAACATTTTTGAGCTTCAGGTGTTTGGCTTCAGGCAATTTGGAGTGGAGATGTGAACGATATCCATAGAGAATAATTGATTCTTTCGCTTCCAGCGTTTTGGAGGTTCGAGCTAACCCTGAGGTGTGAATGGGGCCTAATGCATCATTAAATATATTTTTTAATGCAAGCAATGTGTGTCTCTGAATTTGACATGGAATCAGCCTCTACAGCAGAGTTCAGACTGGGGGTGGGAGAAGCAGTACAAGGAGCCAAACATTTTTGTTGCAGGGCAAAGAACATGCTCAAAGGAGGCTAGAACATAGTGATTAGCTTATCAGTTGCTCCTTTCACTGTCTAGTAAGTGGGTGGCATCAGAAATAAATCAAGTCTTTTGTCCTGCCAGACAGGGCTGTGTTGTGAGGCAGAGCTATGTACATTTCAGAACTAGATGGACAGAAATAAAAATCCTTTGGTAGGTAAAACAGATTTCATACATGTATTTAGTTGTCTGCCAGAAATCAGCTTCGACCCAACCCTAAGCCCCCTTTCACATGGGGCGGACTGCGGCTGTGATACGCTTGTTCAGCAGGTGGTTTGCCTGAGGATCCCCACTGAGCAGGTGAATGACAGGTCCGTGTCTGTCTGTCTGTCTCTGCTCTTATGCAGAGCGGCGACAGACACAGACCGCTGTCCTCTATGGGCGACCCGATGTAAACGGCTCGCCTGTCCGTTTTAAAGATTGCCATCCGATCCACTGGACAGAAGGGGAACGGATCCCCATCTGTCTCTTTTTATCGGATTGGATGTAGGGGGGTGTAAACAAACACATGTCCATTAACACCTGCCGCTTCATAGAGAAAAATAAAGGTTCTGATCGGGTCCCCCTGAAAAAACGGACAGGCGGAACTGATCAGAATTTCCATTTAAAAGGGGCCTTATGCCCCGTACACACGGTCGGATTATCCGATGGACAATGTCCGATCGGAGCGTGTTGTCGGAAATTCTGACCGTGTGTGGGCGCCATCGGACATTTTCCATCGGATTTTCCGACACACAAAGTTGGAGAGCAGGAGATAAAATTTTCCGACAACAAAATCCGATCACGTCAATTCCGACCGTGTGTGGCCTGTTCCGACGCACAAAGTGCCACGCATGCTCAGAAGAAATTCCGACACGGGACAGCTCGTTCTGGTAAACTTAGCGTTCGCAATGGATACAGCACTTTCGTCACGCTGCAATGTTAAAAATGGTTTAATACAGCGCACTCTCTTCTTCTTTATAATGTGACAAGAATTAAGTCGTTTTGCTGCTCATATTCACACACACTTCTCACAAAGTTTTATTTGTGTTTTTTTAGTGGGATTCCCTGAATATATTGTTATTAGTTGTCACATCTGACAGTTTTATTTTTTTATTTTTTATTTTTTGGATTTTCAGCCTTTTTTTTTCTTTAATGTTTGGATTTTTTTCAAGGCTGATCTTTGCTCAATGTTATTTTTATTTTTACTCCAGAATATTTTTGTGTGTGTTTTGTGTGTCAAGTTACCCCAACACCATTGATATCTTTTATTATTTAATCTCCAGGAGATTGTTTGGTGTTGGTGTCCCTTGTTCATTTCACATTGTATATTTGAAATGTACCTGAATCCTCACAAACAAACTGTCATTTTTGAAGTTAAACACATAGGAGAGTATAATTCAAAACAAAAATCCTTTATTAAGGGATCAGAACCAAAGAGGAAGGCAACACTGGATCAACAGGAGAAGTTAGCGAAGCCTGGGACCCCCACGGCAGACATCAATTCTTCAACATCAAAATTGGTGGCCTGAGGAGTCCATATGTAAGGGAGGGCAGTCTGGTCCAGAAGTCCCAGAGATCCAGATAGCAGCAGATGACATCTGTGTCCCCAGGCTGTGGTACCACAAGAGGCTGCATCTTTTGGCCAACCAGACTGAACCCAGGGCAATCACTGTCTGGTCTTCCTTCCACGCTTCCTTCCGGGCTGTGGCTGTGCAGTTGGAGATGTGGCAGGAGGAGGAGTAGGACCTGGAGGAGGAGGAGGAGGAGGACTGGGAGGACCTGGAGGAGGACTGGGAGGACCTGGAGGAGAGGGAGGAGGAGGAGGAGGACCTGCAGGAGGAGGAGGAGGACCATCCCAAAGCTGTGTGTGAGGTGTAATTTGGCCCCTCATACCTTTCTCTAGAGCCTCTGATATGAGGGCCTCACACATGGCTTTTTGGCCCTCCTCCATCCTCTGCATTTTATATGCTATGAATGCAGCAATGTTCTCCTGCCTGGTGTGGGGTGCTCCCAGGACCTCTGTAGCCCTCCAAAAGAATGCTATAGCCGCCTCCTCTAGGGTACTCATCCTACTGCCACTTTCTGTTTTCAGGTGTGGTGGAGGGACCTTGATATCAGCCAGCCGGCTCGGCCCGGCCACCTCCTGGCTGAGACTTCCCTGTGTATGAAAAAGGGACATGGTTGTAATGTTTTGCATCATCAATCACAATCCTAAATTAGTACTCCCAACTAACATCTAGTTATCATCATTGATTGGACAAGCAGAAATATTTAGAGGAATGCTATACCTGGCTCAATCTGGGCTCCTCCACATGTGGCCTGGAAGGCCCAGGTTGGGCGTCAGAAGCCTCAGCCGGGGGGGAAGGAAGCGTGGAAGGAAGACTGGAGAGGGATGGCCTGGGTTCAATCTGGCCTGCCAGAAAGTGCAGCCTGTCATGGTACAACATCCTGGGGACATAGATGTCATCTGCTGCTCCGGATCTCTGTGAATCCAGGACTTTCTTGCGCTCCCTTAGATATGTGCTCCTCAGGCCACCAATGAAAATCTTTAAATAAGTGATGTCTGCCGTGGGGATCACCTGCTTCACAATTTCACACAATTGCTCCAGTGCTGCCTTCCTCTTTGCTTGGTTCTTGAAATGGGGGTGGGTAATCTCCCACAGACAGGGCAGCTCCCTTAGCATATCTATGAATACTGACATGAAGTCATTATCTTTCATTAAGATATCCATGTTCACTGCAAGACACAACACAAGACAAAGCCTAATGTCAGACAAAACTCTCCTAATCTTGTTACAATATAGGCCTCAATCTAGAAGCAGTATAGGAACAAGTTTGGCTCTTACCTTCGTTCTTACGATCGGCGCGTCCAATGCTCCTTCCTCCGCTCACAGATCGTACGTAATACGCACACGTGTTACGCTTTATACACACTGCGCATGCGTGTAACTCCGCCCGCCCCTGACGTTCTTTCTAGTCTATTCCCCGCCCCTTTTCGTTCGGCGCAGTGGGTGAAGAGCACATGGCGGAGTTACAGCAGGTGCGTGCTAATTCGAACAACGAGGAGGAGGAGGAGGAAAGCCCGGATCCAGGCACGTCCCGATCCAGAAGGAGACGTTTTAAGGCCACAAATATGTCGTTTGGGGAGATGTTGGAGATGGTCGACATCATGAAGAAGTCCGACTATGACGGAAAATATGGGCCTTACCCCAACCCCAACATCAGAAAGGCCAAGATCATGGCGAAAGTGGTCAGGAGTCTTGAGCGGAATTTCGGGGTACGAAGGTCTAAAGATCAGCTCAGGAAGCGGTGGTCGGACCTGAAGTTGAGAGAGCCAGAGCAGTACCGAAAGATCCGGAGAGTGCTGCAAAAAAGTAAGTAGTTGTGCTGTGTTCCTATTCTTTCTGTCTTTATTCCGTTCGTTCTGCTCCATATGCTTTTAGTAATTGTAACGTTTCAAAAGGTCAACTTTAATGTTCATGGGCCCATTATTCTTTCGTATCAAACATTTTTCTTTCGGCCTCTAGAACACCATTGCATTTTCACACATTTTTGGGGGCCTACTTGGATGCCAAATATTTGTTTGTGTAGATGGGTTTGTTACTAGAATGAAATGCAAACTAGATTGTGTGTAAGGAGAGGACACTGAGCAGCTGTTTTCACATCTGGACACTGGAGCACTAGTGTGGGACCCCAGAACACCCTTTTTATTAGGGGGGCCACACAGGTGCTCCAGTGTATACTATAGGGGGGGCTACATCTGTGAAGCTTGTACCAAACAGGTAAAG
This sequence comes from Aquarana catesbeiana, assembly GCF_042186555.1. Taxonomy (NCBI): domain Eukaryota; kingdom Metazoa; phylum Chordata; class Amphibia; order Anura; family Ranidae; genus Aquarana; species Aquarana catesbeiana. The sequence goes on from NC_133329.1 coordinate 102,951,361, forward strand.
TATTGCAGCTTGACAAAGGGCAATAAAAAATATACATCTTGGAACTCTGCTAAAATAGATAATTGTACCCCACTTCCAAGCAATGTTTCCTATTTCTAGTTCTGCCATCAAATATCTGTGTGCTAATTATACCATTTTTGTTTTACATAGGGGAGAAAAGACTCGGACACCCCTCATCCCAGGAGACCAGAGACCCCCCCCCCCCTCTGGAAGAAGGGGAAATACCAACCCAAGAAGCTGAGCAGGAGGAAGAAGAAGATGTGGTGGAGATTGGCACCACAACAGGTGAGTGTCTGCGACCACAGACTCAGGTAAAAGAGATGGATGGTGGCAGATTTTTGAGACCTTTTTTTTTGTTCTTTATCTCTTTTTAGGTGATCGTGATCCAGAACGCTTTACATCTGAAAGTGCCCAGATACTCATCGGGGAGATCATGGGGTGTAATCTCCAATTGCAAAACATCCAGCAACAAATCACTGATGTTATTAAAAAAAATAATAACATCATTGATGTTTTGGGGCGAATTTAAACCCCACAAAATCACCTGTTTTATGTTACTAAAATTTTTACAATGTTTAGAAAAGCCAAATTTGGAGGATGCACACAGTGTGCCAACATGTGCTATCTGCCATCACGGGAGATCAATGGACGCGTTTTGGGGGTGCAACCCCTTCCTCAATTATAAAGTCGCATTGAGGAAGGGCTTGCTCCCCCAAAACACGTCCCTTGATCCCCCTGATGGCAGATAGCACATGTTGACATTCTGAACTTGTGCATCTTCCAAATTTGGCTTTTCCAGGGGTGATTTCCCCCCATCTGAACGCTATATCAAACACAGTTCCTAAATACTCATGTCTGATATAGCCTTCAGGTTTTACCATATGTGAACTTTGTAAGTTCAAGTTTTTTGGCTTTCTTGTTGGTTTTACACAGGCCTGTTTTATCTGAAATGGATATTTCGATTTTTGATAATGCTACTGCAAACATTGTTATACAACAAACATGTTGGTTTGTTTTAAAAACCTTGCGGAAATGCACATGTGATTGTGCAGGTATAAAAAAGTGCCTTACTCAAGAATGTGTGGATTATTGTGTCAACACTACAACACTTTTGGGGTGATGTAATTGCTGTTTTATGCACAAATGGGGGTTATTTCCTAAGGGCAATTACACTTTGCACTACAAGTGCAGGTTCAGTGCAGTTGCAAGTGCACTTGTAGTGAAATGTGTTTTGGCATTTAGGAAGTACCAGCCAACACTATTTTTTATAAGGTTACCCAATCACGACATTTTCTGCACTCAAAACATTTCTGTCAGGGTCAGCTAAAACAAACACAAGCAGTAAATGTCCACCAAGAATTTCTTTTGTTTGGTTTTTATTTTACAAAGGTGTCACAGATTCTCTGGCATATTGATAGCCCCCCTACCCACAAAGAACTCCAGGTAGCGTAACCGGACATCACGGGCATTCAGGGAGGGCAAGCCAGGACGGCCACTTTCAAGCGCCGTCAGTGTTGATGGATTTGGGATTCCGGCCTCAGGCCCAACTGAGCCAGCATAGTTGGCTGAATGTTTTCTTAAAAAATTATGGAGAACACAGCAGGCAAGTATTATATGGTTCAGTTTATACTCCGCCATATGGATGGGTGTCAGAAATAATCGGAACCGGCTGGCCAGGATTCCAAATGTGTTCTCCACCACTCTTCGGGCTCTGGCCAGCCGGTAATTAAAAACCCTCTGTTCCGGGGTGAGGGTCCTCATCGGAAATGGCCGCATCAGGTGGTCCCCCAGCGCAAATGCTTCATCAGCAATGAACACAAATGGGAGACCTTCAACATTGTCCTCTGGAGGTGGCAAGTCCAAGCTGCCATTCTGGAGACGCCTGTAGAACTCCGTCTGGGCGATCACTCCACCATCGGACATCCGGCCATTCTTCCCCACGTCCACATACAAGAAGTCGCAATTAGCCGACACCACCGCCAACATCACTATACTATTAAACCCCTTGTAATTATAATAGTACGACCCCGAGTTGGGTGGTGGGACGATGTGGACGTGTTTCCCATCAATTGCCCCTCCGCAGTTAGGAAAGTCCCACCGCTGGGCAAAGTGGGAGGCCACAGTCTGCCATTCCTGTGGCGTGGAAGGAAACTGTTGAGGAAAAAACAATAAACATTACTATTTTTTCACAGAAACATGGCAAGCAGATTATACACAAACATTATGGGGCAACCTCCAGATAGCATTTAATAAGGGGAATTTAACAAGGCCAAAGTATAAGGTACACCTATCATATTCCCCCTCCCCCCTCTCATGGGCCATTTCTAACATTATGGGGGGGGGGGGACTCTTGGACAGGTAACCCTCTTCACTTCATTTTGAGATGAATGCCTAAATACAGGGTATTACTTGGAACAGCCCCTCCTTAGTTACACTATTAGCAGACCACTGGACAGGTAAGAAGTGTCTGAATACAAAGATATAAATACACATTGTACACATTTGAGGACATTTGGACATTCTTCTATTACCTATCAAGATAATAATAGGATACAAAAACTTTAAACAGTTCCATTGGAAAGTATACAGGCAGGCCCTTGCACTACATGCTTTGGGGAATTCATCCATAAATCTGACCAGTAAAGAGATGGGTATAGTGTGTATGGGTTTGGCAAAGTCAACAGATAGATGATTGAGGATAGAGAATTGGGATCAGCTGACTTAGCAGTTGGGGGGAGGGAGGGTTACCAAAAATTTGTGGACACCACAAAAAAAGCCTCTGGCACTCTGCCTGAATTTAAAGCTAAAATAACATTAACAAACATTTTAGGGGGTGTTTGGGGTAAAGCACTACTATGGAGCTGATAAAATACATTGTTAAATGACTACATGAGGTGAATATAAGGCAGGAGACACCATGCTGGAGAGGTTATTGAAGGGCAAATATGTATGAAGGACATAAAATAATAATTACATAAAAATCCAGCATGCATGAGTACAAAGGGGACATTCACAGCATATTCCAATCATGGTAATTAGGGAATGAGGAAAGAAATACAAGATATTAGCAAACATTCAATACAATAAAATATGATATAAAAGGATAAAAATCTTACCTTCATATACTCCTTCTGCAGAACCTGGATGATGGCAGAACAGGTCTCTGGGATAATGATCCCCAGAGCCTGGGGGGAGATGCCTGTCGAGAACTTCAAGCCCTGCAGACTTCTCCCTGTGGCCAAATACCGCAAGGTAGCGACCAGCCTCTGCTCCGGAGTGATGGCTTGCCTCATGCAGGTATCCTGCCTGCTGATATAGGGGCTCAGCGAAGCCAACAAACGGTGAAACACGGGGTCCGTCATCCTGAGAAAGTTCCTGAAATCATCAGGATTATTCTCACGGATCTCATGGAGCAAAGGCATATGAGAGAACTGGTCACGCTGAAGCAACCAATTCTTGGTCCATGAACTCCTCCCCACCCTGTTCATGGACTGGACTTGTGTCAAGGTCAGGACCCCAACACCAAGCCCCCACACAGCACGAACTCTACGAGGAGTACGCATACGAAACATGGCTAGAAAGCGGTCGGCTGCTCAGAACGAAGTAACAGAACGCACTGAAGAACAGCAAGGCCTGTGAAGAGCAACCTGAAAAACAGCAACGAGCAGGCAAGATCACACAGAAAACTCTGATACGAACTGACTGCACGCACTGAAGAGCAGATACAAACCCACAAGCACAAACTGAACGGCAGAAAATGATCTGAAAGCCACGAGTCTGAAAAAGCGCGAATCGTCTCTCACCAAACTTTTACTAACACGAGATTAGCAAAAGGAGCCCAAAGGGTGCCGCGCTTGGTTCTGAACCGGCCTTTTCTAGTCTCGTCGTACGTGGTGTACATCACCGCGTTGTTGGCGATCGGAAATTCCGACAACTTTGTGCGACCGTGTGTAGACAAAACAAGTTTGAGCCAACATCCGTCGGGAAAAATCCTAGGATTTTGTTGTCGGAATGTCCGAACAAAGTCCGACCGTGTGTACGGGGCAATAGGGTGATCTTTTTGTGAGCTGGTCCAGGTCCTGGTCCTATTTTCTTTTATAGAGGAGAGTGAAGGATCCAAAATATCAGCATGGCTCCCATGCTAGATTGAGATGTGCAAGGATTAAATGTTTGTCATCTGATCCCATAACATGGCATGAAGAATATTACCACTGCCACCATTGTAGTGTTTTGGCACCTGGACTCCTAATTCAGTGATTAAATCTTGTAGAGATCTCCAATTGCTTGGCATTGTTCATCCTAAATTAATTTACAGTGCCCCCAAGGAAATGTGGTTTATGTGATTAAGCCCCTTTTACACTAGCGAACCAATCAGGTCCGCCTGTCATTTTTTCAGGCAGACCCAATCGGACATGTGTCCGTTTACACCTGCCGACATCCAGTCTGATCCTATCTGCTCAGATGGCAGTCTGGTGTAAATAGACAGGTGGTCTGTTTACATCCGGCCGCCCATAGAGGAGAGCAGACTGTGTCTGTGTCCACTCTGCATAAGCTGAGCAGACATGGACCAGCCATCTGCCTGCTCAGTGGGGAGCAGCGGACAGATTCCCCATTATACAGGCGGACTCCAGCCCCGCGTGTAAGGGGCCTTAAGTCTTTCAACATAGTACCAGTGAAATAACATACACCATTAAAAATAACATTTACTAAACTAATACAGATGACAGTTTACAAAAACAGGAGATTCAGGTTTCAGTGTGACCTGGCCTGCTAAAGTGAGAGCAATAATTCTAGGGTTATCATTAATTTTTAACTCTAAACTGATGACGTGTAATGGCTTCCGAATCCTAAGCCCAGGTTCACACTGAGCTGCGGGAATAAAGCTGAACTCGCACAATTTCACTCCCGCATGTCAGTCCCGATTTCGGCCGTGATTTCAGAGACATCTGTGCAGATTTCTGTACAGATGTTAATGTAAATTGCAGCCCAAAATCGCAAAAAGTAGTACAGAAACTACTTTTTGAAATTGGTGCGGCGCCACAAATGCAGCATCGCACCGATTTAGAATGGTGCTATTGCCGGCAATTGCCGCCAATTTGACATGTCAAATCGTACCAATGTGAACCAGGGCTTAGGTCAGTTTTGGAGACCAAATTTGTCATCATTTCATGGGTGTGTATCTATTTACTCAACACAACCTGTGAAAGAAGCAGGTATATTCTTACCTGTCTGGCATGTGGTTTACAGAAACCTCACTCACTTGTAAAGTTCTGTGAGCAAATGCTATTCCACTACTCTGTCAAAAAGCTTGTCCTCCCGCTGGCTGCTGTGGTTCTTCCTGCTGACTTATAATCAATGCAGAATCTGGCATAATAGTGACATAGGGGTCATCAATAGGAACCACAGTGACCAGCACCTAGAAATGTAGTATTGGCGCAGGGGATTCTTCAAGAGAGTGACTTTTCTGTAGACCACCTTACAGGCTTATGCTCCTCAGATTCCTGTCCTTCCCTTGGACACGACCACATTATGGATTTGATGCAAGCACTGCATCTTTCTGAAATCTGCTATGATATATGTATTGTACATGACCAGCCCGGTAGTGTTATCTCTAGAAACCATTCCTGTACCCATAGGGGCGCCTGTTAGCTGTATTGGCTGCCAAGCAACAACAATAGAATATGGTGGGGCTGAACGAAAGCGGAATTAAATAGGAATAAATCTGAGAATAAATAGAACGTATACGCCACATGTAAAATGGTGAGCCAGGGCTTTAATGAACTATTAGCAAAACTGTTGAACATTTACAGTAAAGGAAAAAACGTCTTGTCATTTATCACCACAGGTCCAGCATTGGGTGATGTGTCACTGATCAGCTCGTATCTACTCAAGGAAACAGTTGGGGACATTATTTTATAGATTTTACCTGCAGGCTTCTTACATCACCTCTCGCCCCCGGCCATCACTGTTCAGTCTAGCAGTGTATGCAATTAGGCGCTGCCTTTCTGAACAATTGCTGCAGAAGGCAAAACTCACCCCTCTCCTTTGAAGATTTAGAATGGCATTACACAGCGGAGTCATTAGGAACCAGCTTGTAGCCCACCTCTGTGGTGACTGATTATTGTCATAATTAGCGGCAGTGCTATTTTTCCTGGAAAGCATTTGATTGTGAATGTAGGATCACACTGGTTATCATCTTAACATGCCTCTATTTACAGTATTTTTGCTATTTAAATCCACCAAAATATGAATTTGCCAGAATTATTATTCTTGTCTATAGGGATGGAAATATATTTCAGCTAAACTGATTGCAAGAAAACCGGTAAACATTTTTGTGTTCAACATGTTTTTATTGTTTACAAAGCAGAAAACGAGAAAAAATAGTACGGCAGCATAAGGCACTAGTAATAGTATGATAGGTACAGAACTGCATACAGTATAGTGTACGATTGCATACAACAAAAAGACAATGGTCAGCATAACACAACTACAATCTGCAAAATTATCATACAAGAGTGCAAGGTCGACCCTCCAATAGTAGCCAAACTATCTGTTGCTTCTGCTCGTACAAAAAAAAAAATTGTAAAAGAAAAAATAAAGGAACAGATTATTGCAGACTGGAATAGGACAATATACAGAATAAGGATACATCCAGAAATCCAAGAATAGAGAGGAAAGAGAGAGAGAGAAACAGAAGACCTAGGGTGCCCTGAAACCACAAAGTAAGAGGTAGTCATTCAAGTAGCACACTTGCCAACTTTTCATGGATCATTATCCAGGAGATTTTATATTTGGTATGGGTAAAGGAAACAGTTTCTTCCAAGCTCCTGCTATCATACATTTGGCTGCCAGAAAAATAAAAGCAGCTAATATCTGTGCATTGCGGGAAATACCAGGGATCAGCACAGAAAAGAGGAACTTGCATACATCCTAGCTGGGTGGACAGGAACAAGGTACCATCTAGTAAGAACTTTCAGGTTCGCCTCAATAAAGGGAGATATTTAAAATGCCATGAAATGAGGCATTAAAGCATGAGTACCATCTCCAAAGTTATATCGGTCGACCACTCCCTGTTCCAGTCTACCATATAAGACTTTTCCGAGAAGAGTAGAAACAGGCTATATATCAACGAGAGTCCAGTGGACATGGGTAAAGGGTCCAGTTGAAGAAAAATGGTGTCCCATTCTATATAAACCTTTTTCTAGCCACCATTTTATATCCAGCCATACCTGGAGGGAAGTTAGGATTGTTTGAGTAGTGAGCAGGATAAAACTGAGAGATTAAGTGGTCATGGGTCTATAATGCTAGGGAATAGGATCGGGTCCGGGCTAGAACTACTGAGCGAACTTTTGGGGTTTGCTACATCACAGAATCGATAGTATATGGTCGGATTGTTTGTCTTTTCATATGTAGAATAGACTGCCGATAACTGTGTCAATTGTGCTGCTTGATACGTCATACGTTCGGGGCTCCCAATCTGCCTTGATTCCTAGAAGCATACAGGATCTTTTTCGCAAACTGATGTCCCCATGAACCCCAATATATGTGATCAATTTAGGTTAAAAACGGGACAACTCAGGATGACTAATCGCTATAGATTAGAGAGTGAATGGAAAAAATAAAGCACCTTTGGCAAGATCGTCATTTTAGTTGTGTGTAAGTGGCCATAACCATGAGAGAGGTTAAAATGGACCATTTAGTAGACTCTGTTTCCAAACGTCTAAACAAAGGCAGATAGTTAAGATGGTAAAGTTGGGATATAGATGAAGAAAGGTTTATTCCCAAATATGGGAGCAAGCTATCCCGCCATTGAAAGGAATTAAGACCTTTAAGCCTAGAGAGGAGATGAACAATTTAATATTCAAAGCCAGAGATTTAGATTAATTCACATAAAGCCCATTGATCTCTCCAAACCGATGCAGGACGCGCATAATATTAGGAAGGGTCGTCAATGGGGAAGTGTCAAAATGCAATTGGTTATCTGAAAAGAGTGCATGTTTATGCATCTGAGACTCACAGTATACACCTTAATATTAGGATTATCCCAAAGGACAATGGGTAATGTCTCAATTACGATAGAAAATATTGGCAGCGACGGTGGGCAGCTTTGTCGAGTCCTCCGAGCAATAGGTATGGAGATTACCCTGTACATTAATTTGGGATTTAGGGGTGGAGTATATGGACTGCAGGATACTTAGAAAAACAGGGCCCACCCCCCACTTCTCCAGGATGCGAAACAAGTAAGACCAGTACACTGACAAGTCAATGGACAGCAGAAGGCCCTCCTGGGCAGGCCCTCCATCCCACTGAGAATTGAGGAGAGAAATTATGTCAATAGCCTTTCTAATTTGGTTGGGACCCTGTTGCCCAAGAGTGAATCCTACCTGATCCTTATGAATATAATAATTAATAAAAGAAGACCACCTGTTTGCCATAATTTTAGTTAATAATTTGAGATCATTATTGATCAGAGAGATAGGGTGATAGTTTTCCACCTTACAGGGATCGTTCTGAGGCTTAGGCACTACCGTGATATAGCATGTATTTAAGGCCTGTTCCAGGGCCTCTCCCTTTCCCAGGACATCAGAAAAACACTTCAAATGGGATAACAGTAAATCTTTAAACTAACAATAGTATAAGCTGGGGAACCCAATTTCCCCCTCAGAGATAGGTGCTTCCAAGGCATCCCTCTAGGGAGCGGGAGGGGATAGAAAGATCTGCAAGAAAGGAAGTAAACTTATACAGGTCATTGTCCAAGGGGGCCTGATAGAGGGAAGAGTAGAATTTATGGAAGGTGTTGTTATAAGTTTTCTTTTAATCTAATATTTATCAATAATAATATTAACAAATAAATGAGTGTAGTAGAGTTCACTTTTCCTTTAAGTAGAATCAAAATTGAAAATATATTAAAATTAATTACCTTAAGATCTAAAAGCATGTATGGATACGAATGAGATGTGGTTGTAAATGGATTTAGATAAGTAAATGATTAAGATTGTTTAATCAATCATTTTGAGAGGGAAATATTAGAAGTTTTCTTTAAATATTTATCAAAAATATTAGCAAATGAATGAGTGGGTGTAGATCTTTATAGTGTGATTGAATTATATATATTTATGTCTAGGTATGGAAAAGTGAAATATATAGACTTTTATACTTATGTGAAAATATACATTTAATTATAGCTTCAGTATGTGCTTCTCTTTGGAGAGCTAACATGCGGTAGTAATTGAAGCTTGAGCTGGTTTCTTACCATCCTCCCATCGTAAATAGATAAGGTTACACTTTTCTTGAAGATACATACTTTGGTTATACTGTAATATTTTTTGATTGTTATTATACAGGATTTATATAGCGCCAACAGTTTGCGCAGCGCTTTACAACATGAGGGCAGACAGTACACTTACAATACAAATCAATACAGGAGGGATCAGAGGACCCTGCTCGTTGAGCTTACATTCTAGAAGGGAGGGTCAAGTGGAAACAAAAGGTAATAACTGTGGGGGATGAGCTGATGGAAAAATGAAAATACAGTTGTTAGGTGTGGGTAGGGTAGGCTTCTCTGAAAAGAAGGGTTTTCAGGGATCGTCTGAAAGCTAATAAAATAGGAGATAAGTGGACAGATTGGGGTAGGGCACTCCATAGAATTGGAGAGGCTTTGGAGGCGAGCATGGGAGGAGGTGACAAGGGAGCTAGAGAGCAGGAGGTCTTGAGAGGAACGAAGAGAGTGAGTAGGTTGGTATTTAGAGACTAAGCTAGTGATGTAGCTGGGGGCGAAATTGTGGATGGCTTTGTACGTAGATGTTAGAATTTTGAATTTAATTCTTTGGCCGAGCGGAAGCCAGTGGAGGGATTGACAGAGAGGAGTGGCAGACACAGAGCGATTGGTAAGGTGGATGAGTCTGGCAGCGGCATTCATAATGGATTGAAGAGGTGATAGACTATTTAGAGGTAAGCCAATGAGAAGGGAGTTGCAGTAGTTGAGGCGAGAGATGACCAGTGAGTGAATTAAGAGCTTTGTTGTGTCATTGGTTAGAAAGGGGCGTATTTTGGAGATGTTGCGGAGGTTGAGGCGGCAAGATTTGGACAGTGATTGGATGTGTTGCTTGAAGGAGAGTTCAGAGTCTAGGACTACACCTAGAACCTTGGCACGTGGGGATGGGCTTATAGTTGTGCCATCGATTTTGACAGAGAGATCAGGGGAAGAGGCATATGGGGGAGGAAAAATTATAAGTTCGGTTTTGGCTAGATTGAGTTTGAGGAAGTGGTGTGACATCCAGACTGATATATCTGAGAGTAAATTAGTGATACGTGAGGAGACAGAGGGAGTGAGCTGAGGGGTAGAGAAATAGATTTGGGTGTCGTCAGCGTAGAGGTGGTATTGGAAGCCATGGGAGGCTATCAGTTGACCCAAGAAGGCGGTGTAGATTGAAAATAGTAGAGGTCCAAGAACAGAACCCTGAGGGACCCCAACAGAGAAAGGCAGAGGAGAGGAGGAAGTAGAGTTATAAGAAACGCTAAAGGTGCGGTTGGATAAGTAGGAAGAGAACCAGCGAAGTGTACAGTCATGGAGACCAAAGGTGTGTAGTTTTTTGAGGAGGAGGGGGTGGTCAACCGTATCAAAGGCAGCAGAGAGGTCCAGGAGTAGGAGTACAGAATAGTGTCGATTGGTTTTGGCCGTTAGTAGATCGTTTGTTAGTTTTAGGAGAGCAGTTTCTGTGGAGTGTTGAGGACGAAATCCAGACTAAAGGGGATCAAGAAGGCCATTATCAGCGAGGACAATAAGAACAAGGGCCTTTCATTGAATATAATATACATACTGATTTATGTAACCATTATTTGATTTATATGATAAAGTTTTATATTGTATAGGTATATGTTGTACCTATGGTTCATACTAATCTCCAGGGATTCCTATGGTATGTCAGTGTAGCTGTTTCGTCTTGTATTTCAACAGCCAGGCCTCAGTGAGGGGAGGGGGAGCTAGGTCTCATTAGAAGAGTCTGTAGGACAATAAGACTCAGAAGAACTTTAAACCAGCCCTTTTAAAGATAAAGTGGGAGTAAAAGCTAGGAACAAAAGCACATTTGGGCAGACTGCTACAGACACACAAGGAAGCTGCTTTAGCTTCAGACTTACACAGACTTATGGCCCGTACACACGATCCGAACATCTTACGAAAACGGTAGTCCGAGGAAGGATCGTACGATATTCGGATCGTGTGTACACTACTTTTGACAGCCGATCACGACCGTTCATCCGATATTATTCGATCGAATATAACCGAAAATTTTCCTCCTACGATTCTAGATCGTACGATTTTCGTTTAGTCAGTATAGTTGTCGTCCGAAAATACATTACAACATGTGACATCACTTCCAATTTTTTTTTTGTCCGTCGTGCGAGAATTTTCGGGACTTTATTAGCTATTCAATTTCTACTTGCGACTATTAAGCGAGAACGGTCGTACGATCGGTCGTACAATATTCGGATCGTGTGTATGGGGCATAAGACATACACACATCTGCTTATATATACAATCTTCATTTCAAGAATATAGCTACATTATTGATGTTATTTTTACATACTACATGTTGATATTGTTTTTGTATTATTTTGCTATTTTATTATTAAATAAATTTTTGAGTTTTTACACAAGAACTGAACGGACTCTCTACTTCAAAACTTTTCTCACCAATATAATTTACAGAATATCGCTAATGATACCATAAATAATGGTATTTAACAGGCGTCCAAAACTTTCTGTGGGTTCTGGGAAAGGGTATCACCCCTAACCTTGGGTACAGTAGACATTCTAAATCTGGGAGACAATTTATGAGCTAGCATGGTACCTGTTTTGTCCCTATGGATGTAGAATTTGGCAGTATTCCACCTCACACAGGAGGTTCTACATAGCTGGGCTTTTGTAGGGTTTGATTTATCCAAGCTTAAGTCCAAAGCTATGTTAGAGTCACTGCCACAAATCACCGTGCCCTCCAAAAGAGGCGTCAGGATTCGGAACATCTCCATGAAAAAGATAGCCTGTCCCTTTATTAAGAGATAAGTGAGCATAACTGTTCCCCAAGTAGACCCTTCGCCAAAAGGCAAACACATTTTTAATTATGTAGATTGTTAAAATTAATCTTTAGAATTGTATAACAATTTTCAATATCGCTAAATATCAAATTTTCTTTTTAAAATAGGTAACTCTGTTATGAAAGACCGATAAGGTTTACATAAGTATGATGTCAAGCAAGCATATTTGACTAGAGTAGGATATATTCCTAGTACACATACTAAAATCCAAACCCTAACTTTATTCTATTAAATTCAACAGAGGTTTGCAGAATATGTAGAACCACTCTTGTCCATTGCTACCTTGATGGAGTTTAAAATATAACATCCCCACCCCAGCCATACATGTACACATTTCTACAATTTTTAGGATCAGTTTGTTCAGATATCAGTGAACCTAGCAGTTTTTGGGCTGTGACAGGAAACCAAATTTCCAAAAGAAAGCCCACGGAAGCCGGGGTTCACACTGCGTGACTTTGAAGTCGGACCCTAACGTGACTTCAGCACGACTTCTTTAACAGAAGTTGGTGCACGTCGGACCAAAAGTGCAGGAACCTTTTTCTAAATCAGTGCAACTCATGTCCATGTCCAAAGCTTCCATTGCAGAGAATGGGGTCCGACTTCTGATGCGACAAATGCTCCAAAGTCGGAGCGATTGTCACATCGGCGCGATTTGGGCCTTAATTGAAAGCAGTGTTCCTGGTAAGTTGCAGTCACAGAAAACTGCAGCTTACCCCTCCCCTGATATAAGAATATTTACATAGTTGCATACCTCACATTATGCTAAAAGCATGTTTCACCATCGTCTACCCAAGGTTGTTGCAGCCTTTCTTCCCTTGGTGCTCATTTTTCCATATACAGGAATGCATGGCAAAGCAACAGGTTCACTTTATCAGATGAGCTCCAAGCCAGTATTATATGTTCATCTTTCTCACTCCCCTGACTCTGTTCAGCTACTGGGAGTAAAGAAAAATGGGGCAGCTTGTGTCTGCCTCTTCTTCTTCCCACATGACAGAACTGGTGCTCAGTGATTAGCACCTCAGGTACTCAGCACTGTCAGAAGTTGGCAAGGAGAGAGTCCTCAATTCTGTTGAAAGATTTGACCTGTAGCCTCTGCAAGGTATACTTTCTGTGCTCCTGGTGGCCTAACACAGTAGTAGCATGGTGCGAGAACAGCGGAAAAAAAGGTACACTGTAAAACCTGTTAAAGAACATTGCAATATAATGTGTTGACACCACCACTTAAATAGCTACTTACTTTGCTCATGGTGGTCTAATGGAGTGGTGAGAGAGAAGGAAAAGTCAGTGTCAGCAGCTAATGGATTTATATAGGGCAAAGCAGCAGGTTGACTTTGAGACTGAAATTATTGTCTTTGACTGTTTCCTATCCTGAGTCTAACATATATTTTATAAAGTAACAAGATAATATGAGTAGGCGTATGGTTTGAGCGCTAAAAACATTTGCAATAAAAAAATCATTATTACACAGTTGGACTCAATTCGTGATCGAAGGAAATAAAAAGAAAAACACTATCTCTCAAGTCCATACCTATATGTATCATATGGAAAGATAAAATTTATGCAATCCACACCAGAGTCCCTTAAGTTCTCCACATGAAAACCATGTGTAATGAATTGATTCTTCTTATGCAGTGAATAGGTGCTCCCTCCACAACCCAGGTGAAATGTACACTTACCAGAAGAAAGTGTTAAACGGGCAATCTAAGCACTGTGATCCTTCCTTTTTCCTCATAAAATTTGTTTAATATTTTTTAAATATAACAAAGATTGACAAATTGAGTACATACAAGGATGGTGGTACAATATTTAAATAGCGATAAAGCTAAACATATCGATTTATGAACAGGATGAGTACATAACAATGTAAAAATGTAACGAGTAGAGCAACGGATAAACCAATAAAATATTACATTAAATGCATTAAAAAAAAATTCCATCAGAAGGAAAAAAGTAAGCTAGTGACTATTGGTTTATTTTGCGAGAGCAGTAACAAGGAGATCAATCTAATAGGTATATATTAAAAACAGAATAGATAATGTGTATATAAGTACCACACAATATTAAAAGAGGGTAGTGATAAATAGAGAGTACTCGGAATGGTCCGGTGTGGAAAGCGGGGTACCCCAGGGTTCTGTCCTAGGACCAATCCTATTTAATTTATTCACAAACAATCTGGAGGATGGGATAAACAGCTCAATCTCAGTATTTGCAGACGATACAAAGTTAAGCAAGGCAATAATTTCCCCCTGCAGGATGTGGAAACCTTACAAAAAGATCTGCACAAATTAATGTGGTGGGCAACTACATGGCAAATGAAGTTTAATGTAGAAAAATGTAAAATAATGCATTTGGGTGGCAAAAATATGAATGCAATCTACTCACTAGGGGGAGAACCTCTGGGGGAATCTAGGATGGAGAAGGACCTGGGGATAATTCTCCCACTCTACAAGACTCTGGTCCGGCCGCACCTGGAGTATGCCGTCCAGTTCTGGGCACCAGTCCTCAGGAAGGATGTGCTGGAACTGGAGAGAGTCCAGAGAAGGGCAGCAAAGCTAATAAAGGGTCTGGAGGCTATTAGTTATGAGAAAAGGCTACAAGCACTGAACGTATTCTCTCTGGAGAAGAGACGCTTGAGAGGGGATATGATTTCAATGTACAAATACCATACTGGTGACCCCACAATGGGTATAAAATGTTTACACGAAAGGTAATTTTAAAAGACACATGGCCATTCACTAAAATTAGAAGAGAAGTGGTTTAACCTTAAACTGTGTAGAGGGTTCTTTACTGTAATGCCCTGTACACACGGTCGGATTTTCCGACGGAAAATGTGTGATAGGACCTTGTTGTCGGAAATTCCGACCGTGTGTGGGCTCCATCACACATTTTCCATCGGAATTTTCGACACACAAAGTTTGAGAGCTTGCTATAAAATTTTCCAACAACAAAATCCGTTGTCAGAAATTCCGATCGTGTGTACACAAATCCAACGCACAAAGTGAAACGCATGCTCAGGATAAATTAAGAGACGAAAGCTATTGGCTACTGCCCTGTTTATAGTCCCGACGTACGTGTTTTACGTCACCGCGTTCAGAACGATCGGATTTTCCGACAACTTTGTGTGACCGTGTGTATGCAAGACAAGTTTGAGCCAACATCCGTCGGAAAAAATCCATGGATTTTGTTGTCAGAATGTCCAATCAATGTCTGACTGTGTGTACAGGGCATAAGAGTGGTAAGGATGTAGAATTTTCTTCCACAGGCAGTGGTTTCAGCAGGGAGCATCGATAATTTTAAAAAACGATTAGATAGGCCCCTGAATGACCAAAACATACAGGGATATACAATGTAATACTGACACATAATCACACACATAGGTTGGACTGATGGACTTGTGTCTTTTTTCAACCTCACCTACTATGTAACTATGTATGTAACTATAAAAGAAAGGTAGAAAACAAAAAATAGGAGTAGATAGAGAAAAGAGGGTAGAAAAAAAGGGGGAAAGGGGGGGGTGGGGGTAGGGGGGTTTACAAGTGGTGAGTCAAGGCAAATAGAGTAAAATTACCAAGGCAATAATAGTGTGTCATCAAAGTCTGGAGGTAAACAATGCTTAACCCAAGGAAGCCAGAGTTTCTCAAATTGACCAATTCGATCTCTTTCGATTGCTTCCATTTTAGCACGAATAAGAGCTTTATTAGTTCTGTCTGTGGTTTCAGCTAGAATTAAATATTTGGTTTTACATGCCTTAGCAATGATTTGCGGCTGTTAGGAGCTGTAAAAGATGGCGAAATTAATTCTGTGTGGATCCCATTAGGGTTCAAGTTTAATATGGCTGTAGCAGGATTGGGCTGTATAGGTGCATCAAAGAGTCAAAAACCGCCTTCCAGAATTTTTGGGCAATTGGGCAATCGGGCAATCCCACCAAATATGAAGTTGAGTGCCAGACTCTGAACAGCCGCAAAAACAAGCTCCAGGGTAATCAGAAGCATATTTCGATATTCTAGCAGGAGCCAAATACCAATGGGTTAGCACCTTCCACAGCAACAACATTAGAATAAACAGACTTGGTGGTGGACCATATGCTAGACAATTCAGTAACATTAAATGAGCGATTGAGGTCTAGTTCCCATTTGGAGACATATGAGGGGGGACCAGTGTTAGTACTAGCTAAAATTTGCTTATAGAGAAACTAAACCAATCCTCTAGCATGAGGGTCAGAAATATATATGCGTTCAAAACGCGACATCTGGGATAGTTGGGAGTTGGAATTGAGATAAGGTTGGAAAAAATTTTGATTTGCCAATATCAGAACAGTTCCGATTTGAGAAAGTCCACACAAAGTAGGAAAAGAATGTATAAAGGAGGCAGATACCAAATTATATAAACAGGATACGTGATGCATTCTTTTTAATCTCCTCCACTTCTATTATCCCAGCCTTGGATTCACCATGGTACTCTCATACCAACATAGTGGAGATAAAGATTGCCAGGAGGCTTAGCTGTGACGTCCAGGTCCGGTTTTCACGATAGACCTGATAGAACACCTTTGGGATGAATTGGAGCATAGACTGAGAGCCAGGCCCTCCTATCCAACATCAGTGCCTGACCTCACAAATGCACTTCTGGAAGAATGGTCAAACATTCCCATAGACACACTCCTAAACCTTGTGGACAGCCTTCCTAGAAGAGTTGAAGCTGTTATAGCTGCAAAGGGTGGGCCAACTCAATATTGAACCCTACGGACTAAGACTGGGATGCCATTAAAGCAGATGTCCACTGACGGTTTGTATTTATTCACATAATGACAATGGCGCACTCACGTTTTGCGTTAATTTCCTCCCCAGATGTCCGGTTTCATTGCAAATAATATGTTTTTAAAAATGTGGACGGCCGTTTTCATCTTGCTTATGGGCATTTGAAGCCCACAAGCATTCACTTCCTAGTTCCAGTGATGCTAAGCTACCAGCATTCCTTGCTGGTTCCCGCACATGCTTAGTTGTAACGGCGCAGAGCATCGTAAACATCCTGGTTGCCATCACAACGGGTGGCGTCTTAGGAAGTTCCCGCCACGTTGCGATGTCTAATAATAGTATACACAGCATGTAAAATGCCCTACAAACGTGACTGACATAATCACGTCACTTCTTCTGTTCAAATCCCGCAAAATTTTGTGGCGGGCCTCCGCACTGACTCCTGGGAACAGTGACAATAGCTCCCAGGAGACAGTGCAGCGCGGTGGAAATTACGACAATACCCACAAAATACCCGCCCATAGCCGCAGGGAGAAAAAGGACCGAAGCACATATACACAGGTACACCCAAAAAAAAAAAAAATCAGTTTTGCATTCTATGCTGTTGTCTAATATGAATGAGCTAAACTTTGAAAATTGTGTGAACATCCGCTTTAAGGTTCATGTAGATGTAAAGGCAGGTGTCCCAATACTTTTGGTAATATCATGTATATGCAGCCTTATGGTAGAAGACCCACTTCTATTAGGCCACATATATGTGTACCGGTGGGGGGAAGGCGTTAATGAAGATTATTGTAACCAAAATTTTGGGCATGTGAAAAGCACCAGAGGGAGCCTGGAGCAGCCCTTTCCTTACTTCTTTTTTCTATCCTAGCAAGACTGCTAACATTAACTAAAAGCGTTTGTTACCCCAACGCTTCATATTCCTGATATGTGCCTGCTGTACCATGTACTCGTATGAGAAAGTATCCTGTTCTCTTTATATTGCTTAGTTTTTGTGGAATCCCTAGTGTTCCTGCTAGTCCCTCTGCTTTCCTATTAAAAACTGACCATGCTAAGCAAAAGAGCACACCATGGTCAGGTCTCTAGCTATGCTGGGAACTCAGCCTGCTCTCCTCCAATGATCAGACTTGTCCTGACACACTCCCGCTGAACATTCATTCACTGGGAAGCTCACTGTGTTGCTGCTTCTCCTCCCCCAGCTCTTATACAGTTGAGAACAGAGAAAATGTGATCACTGATAAAAAAGGGAAAAAAGGTATTTATAATTTTTTTTTTTTTTTTTTTTTATATCTATACAAAAATGTTTTGCATTTCACTTCTATTTTAAACTGAATGGTTTGTTTTACAAGGCGGTTGTTCACAATCACTTTAGCCTCTTGCCGACCAACCGCCGTCATTATACTGCGTCAGTCAATTCAATATTCCAGTCGCACACGTTCCCGGGTAAACGGCCTAGAGCATTAACGGGTGCTGTAACGATTACCAGTTGGGTTCTGGAAGCATCAAACAGAAGTACATCTTCGCCAGCACACCATGGATCAGCAGACAAGGTTGTCCAAAAAAGGTTTTTTAATCGAAAATGGTCACATCACAAGGGGGGGTGCAACGTTTCGGGGCCGCGCAGGACCCCTTCGTCAGGCAAGTGATGGGGTGCACAGTGAAATACAACATATATATAGTGGTCACCAATAATGAGAACAACAAGTGCAGAGTGAGAGAAATAGTCCCCTCCCTTCCCATTGACGTCAATCTGACGTCAGAATCCCGCCAGGATCATTTAAAAATAATAGTTTGTATAGATACTGTATAATCATAACAATACTGACAAGCCTACAATGATATAATACCAAGTGGCGTCAGTAACTATCATGAATCATGTGCGATCGGCAAGGATTGCCGATTCTGCCCGCTCGGGGTACACTGTTGTCTATGACCCAGCGACTGTCAGTCAGCTGGAGGTCCAGGGAGCCAATAGTATGGCGCCACGTGTGTCGCGCATGCGCCCGGCTCGCTGGTAACCACTGAATACACTCTGCACTTTTTGTTCTCATTATTGGTGACCACTATATATATGTTGTATTTCACTGTGCACCCCATCACTTGCCTGACGAAGGGGTCCTGCGCGGCCCCGAAACGTTGCACCCCCCTTGTGATGTGACCATTTTCGATTAATAAAACTTTTTTGGACAACCTTGTCTGCTGATCCATGGTGTGCTGGCGAAGATGTACTTCTGTTTGATGCTTCCAGAACCCAACTGGTAATCGTTACAGCACCCGTTAATGCTCTAGGCCGTTTACCCGGGAACGTGTGCGACTGGAATATTGAATTGACTGTGTACTGGGTTTCCATTACGCACCCCCGGTGGCTACCCAAACGTGGGGTTCATTAACCTTCGTGCTCGACATATATGGGACACGGTTGTCACCAATTCATCCGATTGAAAGAATTGCATAGACACTGATGGCATCCGATGATACGGGATCCTCCCAATTCAACAGGGCGCCTGGCTGTATCTACAGCCAAGAGGAGATTGACACCATTTTGTTTCCTCCTGATGAGAATAAGGCGTTCGGAACTGACACTACCTCTGATATCCACCGTGAAATTAAACGATTAAGGAAAAGACAAATCGACCTCGAACTACACGGGCAGACGCTATCCGAATACTACAGGACGAAGAAGATCCCAAGAGGTTTCCGCATCAAGAACCAACCTACCATCGGACGTCACAAACGTGAATTCTGTGAGAAGTGGTGTGAGGTCTCCACGCAAAATTCGCTCAATTATATGCTTATTATTATTGAGGAAGTCAAGGTTCAACTGTGCCAGGTCAACAGGGAACTATCCACACTTACAGTGCCCATCCAGGATAACGACGCATTTGCAAACGCACTACACAATATCGACAGTGAGATATTGGCTTATTCTGAGAAGCAGAAACAGGTCAAGAGGGACAAACTGAGACTTGTTAATCAAGATTACCAGAAGGGTCGTGTTTACCCTTGGGTCACAGGAACCACACGTCCCAGGAGAAGGCTCCGCCCACGCACCGATACCACAAGGAGACACAACCAACCTCCCACATCTGAGAGCGATCGCCCCACCGAAAATCCTTCATCAGACAGCGAGGCTGGAATAGCAACAGGCGCCACCTCCTCTACGAACGCAGCTCATCAGACCCTTTTTCCAAAAGTCAGTGGAAACGCAGATCCAGGAGGAGCATCAAGAGAACAATCTGTACCACCTATTCCCAGCAGCGGACGACGGGGATCCAGACGTGCCCGGTAATCAATCTTTCCTCACGAGCCATCACCAACGGTGAGTCCAAACTTTTATCTAAGGGCCTATCTTTTTGCCCTACCAATAGACTGAACCCATTTGACTTTGAGATTGAAATGTTCAAGTTTGAGCGGACATTAAAAATTAAACAATTTTTCCACACACAACCGGGGACACCCACCATGACCACAGCCGATAGAACCACACCGATTCCTTTCAGATTGAAAAGCAAATTCATACCTCCTGGACATTTTCATTCTATTGAGAACTACATCAGGACGATTAAACATGATGTGTCCCACAAAAACTCAAATAGAACATACACCAATTTGAATTCCGATGACTTTGCTGCACTCAAATCACTTAAGGATGATAAGAACATTGTTATCAAACCCGCCGATAAAGGCGGAAGTATTGTCATTATGGATTACAGTGATTACAGCAAGGGCATGCTCTCCCTGTTGGCCGACTCCACTAGCTACACAGTATTGAGTAGGGATCCATCTGAAAGTGCCAAGAATACCTTATTACATCTAATCAACATAGGGTGATCGGGCGGTTGGCTGACCGATGAAGTGGCCAATTTCCTTTATAATGACCACCCCCGTATGCCTGTCATCTATGGATTACCTAAGATCCATAAAGGCACCACACCATTGAAGTTTCGACCCATAGTATCCGGTACGGGGGCCATCACTCAACCATTGGCTCAAGTCATTGATTTCTACTTGCAGCCCATTGTCAAAGATTTACCTGCCTATACACGTGATACGAGTGATTTCCTTGAGAAGCTAAGACCCTTCCATACCTTTCAGAACAATTGGAAATTTGCTACGATGGATATATCTTCCCTATACACTTGTATACCAAACTCTGCTGGCCTGCGGGCCGTTGAACACTTCTGTACTAAACATAACCTCCCTGAGGTACCATGTGGATATATCCTCGAGTGTCTTGAATTTATTCTTACTAATAACCACTTTAAGTTTGAAGGAAGGACATTCACACAAATACGTGGCACAGCCATGGGGAGCTCAGCAGCACCCTCATTTGCAAATCTATTCGTGGGTTACCTTGAAGAACGACACATCTACCCATCCCCCCTCTTTCACAAGCATGTTATAAAATGGATGAGGTACATTGACGATATTTTCCTTATTTGGTCAGGAAGTAGTGATGAGTTCAGCACATTTGTAGACTTTTTGAACAGTATTTTTCCAGGAATTGTATTCAATCCCGAATTCTCCTGTGAACGTATTCCATTCCTTGATGTGCTCATCACCAACAACCATGGCACCATCACAACATCCTTATACTCAAAACCCACTGATAGAAACACCTTGCTCCACTTTCAGAGTGCACATCCCGAACACCTACGCAGAAATCTACCCATCTCGCAATTTGCCAGGGTACTACGCATTTGCTCCGATGAGGAGGACAAAAAACAGCAACTCGAGATTATGTATAACAAATTCTTGGAGCGCGGGTACCCCACGATGGTACTTGACCAAGCTCTGGACAAAGCCCAGAAAAAACGGATCAGAACCCCTAACCCTGTCACTGGTCCATTGTTCGTACACACGTTCAATCAAGGGTCTGGCACGATCAAACACGCCATTGAACACAACCGTAATATTTTATTATCTGATAGATCCCTGGGACCCACTACGAAGGCCAGGCCCATGATAGCATATAAACGGGGTAGAACGCTGCGTGACCATCTCATACAAGCTGATCCCAGACATAAGTACATCAAGACATTACCCAAAATCTCGCTGAAAACAGGTTGCTACAGATGCTACAACTGCAATGTGTGCAACTCACTCATCTGCGGCACACATTTCACACACCCACGTATGGGTAAACGTTACCCGATACGTGAATACTATAACTGCAATACCGATTTTTGCGTATATGTGCTGAAGTGCCCCTGTACATTATCATATGTGGGTAAGACTGTTGGCCCGTTTAAGAAAAGATTCCAGAAACACAGAAGCGACATCAGGGTCGCCCTGGCCAAAACCGAAAAGGGTGAACAGGCTGATCCCAACAAACCGGTGGCATTACACTTTGTAACAGCTAAACATCAAATACATGAGCTCCGTGGGATGGTGATTGAGCACATCAAACCTCCCCATAGAGGAGGGGACCGAAATCTGTTACTTCTCCGCCGTGAGGCCTACTGGATTTATACCTTGGGCACGGTACACCCTGGGGGACTCAATACTAACTTGTCGTTTACATGCTTTATTGATGAAAGATGATTGTTTCACATGTATGTTTTCTTTTCCATCCAGGATATGGTTATCAGTATGATGTAAAATGTGCAATTTTGATCATCTTGATATTGGTCTAGCAATTACTCATCGGATGTTTATTTACCTTGTATGTTTTTATATATACCTGGTACTACTCTCCCCTTTGGGGATCTTTTTCTGCTTTCTCATTTCTTTTATACATCTGGCATTTATTAGTGGTAATCATCCAGCGGGCACTCTGACCGTTTTTGGTTTTTGTATTATTATATTTAGGACAATGAGTCTGGTACCGTATTCCCAACTACAATTTTGGGCATTATCCAACTAAATTACATTTACTGGGCATTATCTAGCCCTCGGGCTCCCGCTGGTAATCACATTTGATATCCCCAGATTCTTTCTTTCCCTTTCCTCCTCTCCTCTCTCTCCCTCCCCCCCCCCCAACCCCCACCCCTCTCTTTTCACCTTCTCCTCACTCCCCCCTTTTTTTCCCCTTCCCCTCGGTTTCCCTTTCCCCCCTTTCTTCTTAGTCCCTCCCCCCCCCCCCTCCTTTTGTTTATTTCCCTTATCCTTCCTTCCCTTTTTTCCCCTTTTTTTCTTTTTTTCTTTTCTTTTTTTCTTTTTCTTTTTTTCCTTTTTTTTTCCTTTTTTTTTTTTTTTTCCTTTTTTTCCCCTTTTTTTTCCTTTTTTTTCTCTTCCTTTTCTTTTTTCCTTTTTTTCCTTTTTTTCCTTTTTTTTCTTTTTTTCTTTTTTTCTTTTCTTTCTTTTTTTTCTTTTCTTTATTTTTTTCTTTTTTTCTTTTTTTCCTTTTTCCCTTTTTTTTCCCCCTTTTTTTCCCTTTTTTTCTCTTTTTTTTCCTTTTTCCCTTTCTTTTCCCCTTTTTTTTCCCCCCCATTTTTCTTCCTTTTTCTTTTTCCTTTTTTTCCTTTTTTCCCCCTTTTTGCCTCTGTTCCCTTTTCCTTTTTTTTCCTTTTTTTTTCTCTCTTCTTTTTTCTTTCCGCTTTTTTCCTTTTTTCCTTCTCTTCCTCTTTCCTTTTTCTTCCCTTTCTCCTTTTCTTTTCTTTTCTTTTATTGTAAATATTGTTCCCTGCCCTACGCACCGTTACTTGTCCTGTATTCCCTTGCACACTGTGCTTTATTCACTATATTCCATCTATTTGATTTTATTTCGTGTTTTTTTCCTCTCCCCCCCCCCCTTTCCCCCCCCCCTTTTTTCCCCTTCTTCTTTCCTTCCCCCCTTGTATGTTTTTTTCCCTCTTTTACCCTGACATGTTTGCTATGACATGTCGCTCTCATACGCTTTATTCCGTTCTATTTTACATTTCTTTCCTTTTTGCTTTATTCCTTTGTTCTTGTCACGGCATCTCTTTCCTTCACTCTTCACCTACACGCTATTTCTTTCAGCACCTATACTTGCTCTTCCCCGCTTTATCGCTTTTCCTTTTCCTTCTCTCCTCTCCCCGTTCGCTCCCTCCTCTCCTTGGTTACCATACGTGGCGTCGGCACCCGTGACGACGGCGGCCCCGCTGCCAGGCGTCCTTCGTATTTAGTGGTTACCAGCGAGCCGGGCGCATGCGCGACACACGCGGCGCCATACTATTGGCTCCCTTGACCTCCAGCTGACTGACAGTCGCTGGGTCATAGACAACAGTGTACCCCGAGCGGGCGGAATCAGCAATCCTTGCCGATCGCACACGATTCATGATAGTTACTGACGCCACTTGGTATTATATCATTGTAGGCTTGTCAGTATTGTTATGATTATACAGTATCTATACAAACTATTATTTTTATATGATCCTGGCGGGATTCTGACGTCAGATTGACGTCAATGGGAGGGGAGGGGACTATTTCTCTCACTCTGCACTTGTTGTTCTCATTATTGGTGACCACTATATATATGTTGTATTTCACTGTGCACCCCATCACTTGCCTGACGAAGGGGTCCTGCGCGGCCCCGAAACGTTGCACCCCCCCTTGTGATGTGACCATTTTCAATTAAAAAAACTTTTTTGGACAACCTTGTCTGCTGATCCATGGTGTGCTGGCGAAGATGTACTTCTATTATACTGCGTCAGGTTGGCACGGTTAAGCGAACCATCGTAGCTATACATCGGCTTGCGGGATCGGGATAGCAGGTGCGTGCACACGCCCGCTGCACAGCGGGGGTGCCGATGCTCGTGCCCGACGGTCGTGATGACCGCCGGCCACGAGTGATCATGAGTAGGAGACACAGAACAGGGACAAGTGTGTGTAAACACACACTTCCCTGTTCTGTTCTGAGAGGAGTGACAGATCGTGTGTTCCTACTAGCTAGGAACTACGATCCGTCACTTCCTCTAGTCAGTCCCCTCTCCCTTCAGTTAGAATCACTTCCCAGGGAACACAATTAACCCCTTGTTCGCCCCCTTATGTTAACACCTTCACTGCCAGTGACATTTATACAGTAATCAATGCATTTTTATAGCACTGATCGCTGTATAAATGCCAATGGTCCCAATAATGTGTCAAAATTAAATAATAAACAAAGTAAAGTGCAGCGCAAAAACTTGAAAGAAACAAAGAAGAAATGAACAGAAAAAGTCCCATAAAAGACATAAAATTGTATCCTCCTCTGTCTAAATTCTTCTTGATATAAGACACCCAAATTCTTCAGCGTAACTGAGCAAATAAACTGCTTACCAGAAAGAAGATCAAAAGAGGCATAATTACCACCAATGCTGGAGAGGTCCGGGACAGCTGATCTGAAGATTGGAAAATATATCCGGCAGCTAATCCTCCAATGCAGCAGGTGATAGAGTTACTCCAATTGTGCGGTGAAGCAGGAAGAAAAAGAAGGGACATCTAAGAGCGTTCCATAAGGTAAGTATAAATTTATTTATAAATCGTAGTACAATCCATAAAAGAGCGCATAGAAGAAGCGCTGTTTAAAAACCAAGGACACCAACAAACGGAGATGGAACAGACTGTTCGCGTCCGGGGGCGGAGTCTCACGTCACCCGCTGTCAACTTTTCTCACAGCTGTTCGGACGCGAACAGTCTGTTCCATCTCCGTTTGTTGGTGTCCTTGGTTTTTAAACAGCGCTTCTTCTATGCGCTCTTTTATGGATTGTACTACGATTTATAAATAAATTTATACTTACCTTATGGAACGCTCTTAGATGTCCCTTCTTTTTCTTCCTGCTTCACCGCACAATTGGAGTAACTCTATCACCTGCTGCATTGGAGGATTAGCTGCCGGATATATTTTCCAATCTTCAGATCAGCTGTCCCGGACCTCTCCAGCATTGGTGGTAATTATGCCTCTTTTGATCTTCTTTCTGGTAAGCAGTTTATTTGCTCAGTTACGCTGAAGAATTTGGGTGTCTTATATCAAGAAGACTTTAGACAGAGGAGGATACAATTTTATGTCTTTTATGGGACTTTTTCTGTTCATTTCTTCTTTGTTTCTTTCAAGTTTTTGCGCTGCACTTTACTTTGTTTATTATGTTATTTGGGCTTGGTGTTAACCCTTAAGTGTTCAGCCTGCAAGTAAATTCAGTTTGTTTATGTTTTGCGCTGATTGTATACATTTTTTGCCAGTCATAATGTGTCAAAATTGTCCGATGTGTCCGCCATAATGTCGCAGTCACGATAAAAATTGCAGATCGACGCCATTACTAGTGAAAAAAAAATTAATAATAAAAATGCTATAAATCTGTCCCCTATTTTGTAGACGCTATAACTTTTGCGGAAACCAATCAATATACGCTTATTGCGTTTTTTTGGGGTTTTTTTTACCAAAAATATGTAGAAGAATACATATCGGCCTAAACTGAGAAAAAATGTGTTTTTTTTTTTTTTGTTTTTTTTTTTAAAAAAGGGGGTTATTTATTATAGCAAAAAGTACAAAATATTGTGGTTTTTTTTTTTTCAAAATTGTTGCTTTTTTTTTGTTTATAGCGCAAAAAATAAAAACTACAGAGGCGATCAAATACCACCAGAAGAAAGCTCTATTTGTGGGCAAAACAGGACGTCAAAGTTGTTTGGGTGCAGCGTCGCACGACCGCTCAATTGTCAGTTAAAGCGACGCAGTGCCGAATCGCAAAAAATGGCCCGGTCATTCAACAGCCAAATCTTCCGGGGTTGAAGTGGTTAAAGTGATTGTAACCCTAAAAAAAAAATAGATCCTGTTCCTTTAAAGCATGTTATGGGGCACAGTGCTTGTGCTGTGTCATTTGGCCCCCTGTATCACCTAAAATACCTGGCTGATCCTGCCTGGTGCTGCCCTCCCCCCTGTAAACTGACCATGGTTTATCATGGCTGCTGAGCCCTGACACCATGGTCCGTTTATGTGCATCTCTCATCCGCAGGTCTCCTCTCCCCCTCACTGCCTGTCAGCTCCGACTACTGCTATCATTTCGGAGTGTAATTTCTACAATCCCCTCTATTACATTAACTGATGTGCCCAGTGTATATGGTTTTGTAAAAATAAGTCATTCTATACTGTATTTCTGAGCGCCGCTCAGCCCCCACGTGACCGGCTGCCTCTCTCCTCCTCCCAGCTGACGTCAGTGGGGGTTTCTCGGCTCCTCCCACTGTAGCTGTCAGACTGGGAGAGGAGAGAGGTGGCCAGTCATGTGAGTGCCGAGTGGCGCTTGGAAATACAGTACAGAACGGCTTATTTTTACAAAACCACATACACTGGGCACATCAGTTAATGTAATAGAGGGGATTGTAGAAATGACACTCTGTGGCTTAACAGCCACTTTAAGCTCAACTGAACCTTTAGTTCAGCTAAATATATTCCAGGTGTATCAAAACAAAAATTGTTCAATGTCTTATAGTTCATTCTTTCTAAAGCAGCCACAGCAGAAAAGCATTTCCTCTGCAAGTGTGTAGGCAGTTAGAGGTTGTGGCTGCTTGTTTTCTGCTTGGTGGGCTTTGGCTGGGTCCGGCCCACTGGTTACATGTATTCTAAAAGGAACAGGAGGTTTATGCCCTGGGGGAAACAGAAAATAAAAGAAAGGGAACTGCCAGAGAAGGATGGAGCCCAGGAATGCAAAGGTTGGAATGCTGCTATGCTGTTATCGGAGCCCGGAGGACCAGAAAATTGCAGAAATTGGCGTAAAACCCACTATGAACTCATCCAATTATGGGCTTACCCTGAGCAGGTATACTGGGGCTGTAGCAAGCCTGAGTTAGGGATTAGGGGTTAGAGAAAAGACAGCACTTAATATTGAACTGCTGTCTTGTGAAATTCATCATGCTGCATTATTTTAAGTAAAGCTTTTGAAACTTTGCCTTTGCCTGGCCTGAAGTTACCCCCTTTGGCCACAATCCATCTCCCATAGCAATGGGAGCAGATCTGCACCGCCAGGGACCTCATCCTGTACACAGGAACGGAAGAGAAAGAGTTAAGTCAGTGGTTCTCAACTCCTGTCCTCAGGACCCACCAACAGGCCAGGTTTGCAAGATAACTGAAATACATCACAGGTGATATCATTTGCTGCTCAGTGATTGCAGTATTCCAGTCTGCATCTCCCCAAGGTAATACTTAAAATCTGGCCTGTTAGTGGGTCCTGAGGACAGGAGTTGAGAACCACTGAGTTAAGTGAAGTGCACACATGGAGTCCGTGCTGGGTGCACAGCGGGACCCCATGCTGTTACTAGGAGTGAGGTAGCGATGATATGCCGGACAGGTGGAGAGAGCATTGGCTCTGCGTGTCCCTCCTAAATGCACAAGTGACTGTATTGGTGTATATGACATCAAGAGAGTTTATTAGAGTTTGCTCATGTTAGCTATCAGGTCATGAGCGCGGCTGAAGTAAAGGTATCCCATGTGAGAGGCAGTGAACCTGTACAAAGTGCCCAGCATAGCCCAGAAGAACCCACCCCAGGATAGGCCCCTCATATGACCATTCTTTGGTGCCCAACGAGGAGGAGAACATGGTGGGAGTATCAACCGCCTTCCTACAAGCAGCTGCAGCTCAGAACCCTTGCTCTCTGGGTGAAAGCAGCGGTCTCATTTCAGAGGTCCGAAACATACCCTACTGAGTCAGACCTGTATTTCTTCATTCAGCAAAGCTTATGCTCCATGCTCCTGCTGATTGTAGAGGTCTGACTCAGTAGCGGGTGTGCAGCAAAGAGATCATTTGTTTACCACAGAGCACAAGGGTCCCATTCTGCATCTGCTGGCAGAGTGCAGGCTTTTCTACTCAGGAGTGGCTGATTTTTAAGGAAAACTGTAAGGTTTTGCACATCTTTTGCAATAATGCAACTGGAATGTATTTGGCTAATTTAAACTTAAGTTAGACTTCTTTATCAAGCCACGTATGGTTTGAAGTGCAGACAGTTTGTAATTACATGTACCATATTTAAAACCTTGATTGTTTGAGGTTTATATCGTATAAAACTTTGAATATGTATTTTAGAAAAGATTAATTTTATATGGAATGCTGGGACCCTGTTAAAAAAAAGTTGAATAAACTGTATTCTCAGTTGTGCTCTGCAGGTCCTTCATTGTCTAGTCGGACAAAAAAAAAAAATCTTTTGGGAACTTGGCAAAAGATGTCTCAACAGGGTTGGAGCAAGTGAAAATCCTTTCTCTGGTGTACAGTTAATTTACGCTGAGATAAAATACCATCCTAACCCATCTAAGACAATTTGAAGTTTTCCTCTCATATCTTTTGAAAAGCAGCACAGAAATAGTTTTTTCTTATCTTTCCTGATGGACAAAGAGGCAAAATCAACTCTCCATGGCCTTTTCCTTGTATGCATTTGATCATTTTTTTTCTCAAAAAAGGATTTTTATTGGTATAAAAGGTAACATACAAGTTCAATGAATTAGTTACAGCATAAGATTGGAGAATAAATAAATTCGATTTTCTTACATACCACAACCTGACATTCAGTAAGTGTATGGCCAGCTAGGCCTTAACATTTTTCACCTGGGCAGTCCTGTACAATTATCTATCTTCATACAAATATACATTTCTCTCATGGCCCATTATCACATCTCTTTACAGAAGCAATCTGTCAATTACCAATTCTAGCGGGGATAGTCCCGGGGTATTCAACCAAGGAGTACATATCAGGTCAAATTTTCCTGGTCGGCCCCTGTGTTGAAATATATACTTTTCTAATCGTAATGTGGCTCCCATCTGAGCTATCCAATCCCGCAGCTTAGGAGGATCAGTTGCCTTCCAATGTTGGAGAATAAGTTTACGGGTTTGGAAAAGAGCTCTACCAATGGCCTTTTTTTTGGTTGTCTTCAATTGGAAGATCGTCAAGAATACCAAGGATACATACTTTAGGGTCCTGTGGGACCTTGACCATGAATACTTCATTTAAATGAATGAGGTTCCGTGGACTCCAGCGCACCTGGTGCAATTTGCACTTTCACTGATGCCCATCTTATACAGCCTAGCAAGTGTGAGGTGGACCCTCAGCACAATATATAACTGTGACAGTCGTTGTGCCGTATTAGGTGAGCACCCCTGTATTACTTGTAGGGCCTCTCTCCATTGGTCCTCCTCAAAAGTACCTATGCCTCTTTCCCATGAGGGTGTCACTTTAGTGGGAAAGCCGGTTAAGAATATGGATAGTAGCATAGCGTATGATATAGATATGAAACCCTTAAAGTGGGACACCTCTGCTATGTAGTGGAAGATGGGGCAGGGGATTGTATCCAAAGATTATTTCCTGCTTGTGCCTTGACTGCATGTCGTAGCTGTAAATAAGGAAAATACATTGATTGGGGTAACCCAAATTTTTTCTGCAGCTCTACAAAAGGGAGCAGACTGCCATTAGAAAAAACGTGAGCCAAGTGGGTAACACCATGCAGTTTCCATCCCTCTGCACAAGTCAGAAGAAGCAACTCCCCATAATACTGATTGTTCCATATGTAAAGCCATTGATATCCTGTAGTTGGCGAGTTTTATTCCAAATTTTTTGAATCAGTGCGTATGTGGGGAAGAGCCTGTTTGACTTGGCAAATGATAGAGCCTCGAGCCCCATTACCACACTGTGTGAGCCTGTGGTATGCCGTAAAAGGGCTGGTGTAGGATCCCCACCTCCTACCCCTGTATCAGACCCTCCAGGTATGGCTCGGGCAATATGTTGTAGTTGGGCGGCTAAGTTATATAACCATGGGTTGGGAAGGGCCAATCCCCCTGCGTCTTTAGGTTTCTGAAGCTGTTTCAATCTAATCCTAGGGTGCTTATTTAGCCAGAGGAAAGCCCAAAATAGAGAATTAATGACCCTAAATATTTTAAGTGGGACTACCATAGGGGTGTTATGCGTAATGTATAGAAGCTGCGGCATGAAAATCATTTTGGTGAGGTTAACGCTGCCTACCAGTGACATTTTTAGTTTTGATCATATTTTAGATTTGTCCCTGATCCGGCCTAATAATGGGGAGAGGTTAAGAGATACGTACTCGCAGGGTTGTGGTGTGACCCAAACTCCCAAGTATTTAAATTTTGTTGATACTGGGATATCATGCAGTGTGGGGCCCTGCGTAGATGCAGAGTCCAACATCATTATCGTGGATTTGTTCCAATTAATCACTAGACCCGAGAACGACCCAAATTTTTTAACAAATGACATGGCCTCTCCAAGTGACCCCGACGTATCTCCCAATAGTAACATAGCGTCATCGGCATAAAGCATAAGTTTTTCGTGTATCTGTCCATATTTAAAGCCATTTATTAAAGGGTTGGAGCGTACTAAGGCTGCCATGGGCTCTATGGCAATGGCAATGGCAAAGAGAAAGGGGGACAGGGGGCAGCCCTGTCGAATCCCTCTATGTAGTGGAAAGGGAGAGGACACTCGGCCCGCCTCTCTAATTTCTAATGGCGATCATGCTGTTAGTGGAGGCACCAGCGCGCATGCGCGGGAGTGACGTCATCACGGCTCCGGCGCTGTGACTGGCCGGAGCCGTGATACCCGAAAGTCACTCCAGGATAGATGGAGGCGAACGAGGGCCAATGCCGGGGCTTCTATCTCAGGTAAGTAATTCATAATGAGCTGGTATGCTATGCATACCAGCTCATTATGCCTTTGCTTTGCAGGGTGTATTTTTTTCTTTTTTTTTTTTTTTTTTAAGAGGCTTTACTTCCTCTTTAAGTCTCAGGGCCAGTACTTTTGCAAGGATTTTTATGTCGTTCTGTAGGAGTGAAATTGGCCTATATGACCCCTCGTCCAGTGAGTCCTTCCCTGGCTTAAGCAGTAAGACTATGCTGGCCTGCCTCATAGAGTCAGGGAGTTGTTGGGACTCCCTAGCTGAGTTTAGGGTCTGGAGCAGTTGTGGTAGTATTATATCCCCATATTGCTTGTACACCTCAATCGGGATGCCATCATCTCCTGGTGCCTTGGAAGGAGTTAGTTGCTGTGAGCATGTCCTCAATAGTGATGATCTGGGACTCCAATAAACACGGTAACTCAATCCCCTGTAGGAACTCCCGTACCTCCCATGGCGAGTGTGTCTGTTTGGGTTGGCAGACTTCCGAATAAAAGTCTACCAATTCCTGTATAATCAAGTCCGGGGTGTTTACCACTCTTCCCATTTTTGTGTAGGGCCCCAATAGATGGGTATAATTGTTGTGAGTGTACTATTTTGGCCAAAAGTTTACCCGTCTGTTCCCCTTCCTCATAAAAGTCCATCTTATTGAAAAACCTTTTCTTATCTGCTTTGGAGGCATCAATTTGATTAATTGCATCCTGAGCAGCTATCCTCCCCCAACTTGGCAATGTACTCTGCCTCTAGGCGTCTCACCAGCCTGCTCCCTCTGGGCAGATGTATTACGTTTAATGGCATTAACCTCCGATATACAGTCAGGTCCATAAATATTGGGACACAATTATAATCTTTTTGGCTCTATACACCACCACAATGGATTTGAAATGAAACGAACAAGATGTGCTTTAACTGCAGACTTTCAGCTTTAATTTTAGGGTATTTACATCCAAATCAGGTGTAGGAATTACAACAGTTTGTATATGTGCCTCCCACTTTTTAAGGGACCAAAAGTAATGGGACAGATTAACAATCATCTATCAAACTTTCACTTTTTAATACTTGGTTGCAAATCCTTTGCAGTCAATTACAGCCTGAAGTCTGGAACGCATAGACATCACCAGATGCTGGGTTTCATCCCTGGTGATGCTTTGCCAGGCCTCTACTGCAGTTCCTGCTTGTTATTGGGGCATTTTCCCTTCAGTTTTGTCTTCAGCAAGTGAAATGCATGCTCAATCGAATTCAGGTCAGGTGATTGACTTGGCCATTGCATAAAATTTCACTCCCTTCCCTTAAAAAAACTCTTTGATTGCTTTTACAGTATGCTTTGGGTCATTGTCCATCTGCATCAAAGGACTAGAAAATGGGACTTTTAAGGCACAACTGTAATGGACTACAAAAGATATATTTATAAAGGTTAAATTTTATTGATAACATACAAAAAACATGGGGAATGGACATGGACATTTAAAAACAACACATCAGATATAGGCATACAACACATGTAGTAACACCATTGAGGGTCCTATCCTGCAGTCTCCTAAATTATTCTAATACTCATAACATTGAATTAGATTCCAGGTAAAGGAAAAGGGTGGACGTCCCCTAGAGAGTTTGAGATTGAAGGAGCACTGCAGGTCTGGTATTCCAGAGTGGTGTATTCTCGAATTGCTCTACATGTTTCACGTTGACAAAGAACGCTTCTTCAGGAGCTAGAGGTTCGATTGAATATGAAGAAGGTAAAGATATATTCACAAGGTGGACTTAGTCAATGGATCGCTAAAAATGATCAGAAGTAAAGGTATCTCTGAAAAAGATCAGACTAGCAGCAGACAGAGACCAGGGCATCCCAGATAAATGTAGCATCAGATACTTGTAGGTATGGGGAAAGCTTGAATGAGCTGCAGTTCCCACGGTAGATAGTAGGAGAATCTAAAATTGCACTGCTCTGCTGGGTAGCTGCAGCTACCCAGCAGAGCAGTGCAATTTTAGATTCTCCTACTATCTACCGTGGGAACTGCAGCTCATTCAAGCTTTCCCCATACCTACAAGTATCTGATGCTACATTTATCTGGGATGCCCTGGTCTCTGTCTGCTGCTAGTCTGATCTTTTTCAGAGATACCTTTACTTCTGATCGTTTTTAGCGATCCATTGACTAAGTCCACCTTGTGAATATATCTTTACCTTCTTCATATTCAATCGAACCTCTAGATCCTGAAGAAGCGTTCTTTGTCAACGTGAAACATGTAGAGCAATTGGAGAATACACCACTCTGGAATACCAGACCTGCAGTGCTCCTTCAATCTCAAACTTTCTAGGGGAAGTCCACCCTTTTCCTTTACCTGGAATCTAGTTCGATGTTATGAGTATTAGAATAATTTAGGAGACTGCAGGATAGGACCCTCAATGGTGTTACTACATGTGTTGTATGCCTATATCTGATGTGTTGTTTTTAAATGTCCATGTCCATTCCCCATGTTTTTTGTATGTTATCAATAAAATTTAACCTTTTTATATATCTTTTGTAGTCCATTACAGTTGTGCCTTAAAAGTCCCATTTTCTAGTCCTTTGATGCATCTAAGACAATATCGGGGACGTTGGCACAAGTGACCCATAAGTACCTACAGAGTCACCCTGTATATTAGGTACTTTAGTACTAGGATTTTTCTTTCATTGTCCATCTGCACTGTGAAGTGCCGTCTAATGAGTTCTGAAGCATTTTGCTGAATATGAGCAGATAATATTGCCCGAAACACTTCAGAATTCATCCTGCTGCTTTTGTCAGCAGTCACATCATCAATAAATACAAGAAAACCAGTTCCATTGGCAGCCATACATGCCCACGCCATGACACTACCACCACCATGCTTCACTAATGAGGTGGTATGCTTTGGATCATAAGAAGTTCCTTTCCTTCTTCATACTCTTCTTTTCCCATCACTCTGGTACAAGTTGATCTTGGTCTCATCTGTCCATAGGATGTTGTTGCAGAACTGTGAAGGCTTTTTTAGATGTTTGGCAAACTCTAATCTGGCCTTCCTGTTTTTGAGGCTCACCAATGGTTTACATCTTGTAGTGAACCCTCTGTATTCACTCTGGTGAAGTATTCTCTTGATTGTTGACTGTGACACACATACACCTACCTCCTGGAGAATGTTCTTGATCTGGCCAACTGTTGTGAAGGGTGTTTTCTTCACCAGGGAAAGAATTCTTTGGTCATCTACCACAGTTGTTTTCCGTGGTCTTCTGGGTCTTTTGATGTTGTTGAGCTCACTGGTGCGTCCTTTCTTCTTAAGGATGTTCCAAACAGTTGACTTGGCCACACCTAATATTTTTACTATCTCTCTGATGGGTTTGTTTTGTTTTTTCAGCCTAATGATGGCTTGCTTCACTGATAGTGACAGCTCTTTGGATCTCATATTGAGAGTTGACAGCAACAGATTCCAAATGCAAATAGCACACTTGAAATGAACTCTGGACCTTTTATCTGCTCCTTGTAAATGGGATAATAAGGGAATAACACACACCTGGCCATGGAACAGCTGAGCAGCCAATTGTCCCATTACTTTTGATCCCTTAAAAAGTGAGAGGCACATATACAAACTGTTGTAATTCCTACACCGTTCACCTGATTTGGATGTAAATACCCTCGAATTAAAGCTGAAAGTCTGCAGTCAAAGCACATCTTGTTTGTTTCATTTCAAAACCATTGTGGTGGTGTATAGAGCCAAAAAGATTAGAATTGTGTCAATGTCCCAATATTTATGGACCTGACTGTAAATAGTCCCCTTAATAGAGCTGCACGATTCTGGCCAAAATGAGAACACAATTTTTTTGCTTAGAATAAAAAGATTACGATTCTCTCACGATTCTCGCGACGTAAAATCTTTCACATTATACAAAAAAACCTGGGCTAACTTTACTGGTTAGTTTTTTTTTTTAAATTTATTAAAGTAATTTATTCCAAAAAAAATTGCATTTGAAAGACCACCGCGCAAATACAGTGTGACATAAAATATTGCAACAACCACCATTTTATTCTCTAGGGTCTCTACTAAAAAATATATATATAATGTTTAGGGATTCTAAGTAATTTTCTAGCAAAAAAAATGATTTTAACCACTTCAGCCCCGGAAGGATTTACCCCCTTCCTGACCAGAGCACTTTTTACAATTCGGCACTGCGTCGCTTTAACTGCTAATTGCGCGGTCATGCAATGCTCTACCCGAACGAAATTTGCGTCCTTTTCTTCCCACAAATAGAGCTTTCTTTTGATGGTATTTGATCACCTCTGCCGTTTTTATTTTTTGCGCTATAAACGGAAAAAGACTGAAAATTTTGAAAAAAAATGATATTTTCTACTTTTTGTTATAAAAAAAATCCAATAAACTAAATTTTAGTCATACATTTAGGCCAAAATGTATTCGGCCACATGTCTTTGGTAAAAAAAATGTCAATAAGCGTATATTTATTGGTTTGCGCAAAAGTTATAGCGCCTACAAACTAGGGTACATTTTCTGGAATTTACACAGCTTTTAGTTTATGACTGCCTATGTCATTTCTTGAGGTGCTAAAATGGCAGGGCAGTACAACCCCCCCCCCAAATGACCCCATTTTGGAAAGTAGACACCCCAAGGAAATTGCTGAGAGGCATGTTGAGCCCATTGAATATTTATTTTTTTTGTCCCAAGTGATTGAATAATGACAAAAAAAAAAAAAAAAAAAAAAATTTACAAAAAGTTGTCACTAAATGATATATTGCTCACATAGGCCATGGGCATATGTGGAATTGCACCCCAAAATACATTCAGCTGCTTCTCCTGAGTATGGGGATACCACATGTGTGGCACTTTTTGGGAGCCTAGCCGCGTACGGGGCCCCGAAAACCCAGCACCACCTTCAGGATTTCTAAGGGCATACATTTTTGATTTCACTCCTCACTACCTATCACAGTTTTGAAGGCCATAAAATGCCAAGATGGCACAACCCCCCCCCAAATGACCCCATTTTGGAAAGTAGACACCCCAAGCTATTTGCTGAGAGGCATGGTGAGTATTTTGCAGCTCTCATTTGTTTTTGAAAATGAAGAAAGACCAGAAAAAAATTTTTTTTTTTTTCTTTTTTCAATTTTCAAAACCTTGTGACAAAAAGTGAGGTCTGCAAAATACTCACTATACCTCTCAGCAAATAGCTTGGGGTGTCTACTTTCCAAAATGGGGTCATTTGGGGGGGTTTTGTGCCACCTGGGCTTTCCATGGCCTCCGAAACTGTGATAGGCAGTGAAGAGTGAAATCAAAAATTTACGGCCTTAGAAAGCCTGAAGGCGGTTCTTGGTTTTCGGGGTCCCGTACTCGGCTAGGCTCCCAAAAAGTCCCACACATGTGGTATCCCCGTACTCAGGAGAAGCAACAGAATTTATTTTGGGGTGTAATTTCACAAATCCCCATGGCGTGTTTGAGCAATATAACATTTAGTGACAACTTTGTGCAAAAAAAAAAAAAAAAATTTGTCTCTTTCCCGCAACTTGTGTCACAATATAAAATATTCCATGGACTCGACATGCCTCTCAGCAAATAGCTTGGGGTGTCTACTTTCCAAAATGGGGTCATTTGGGGGGGTTTGAACTGTCCTGGCATTTTATGCACAACATTTAGAAGCTTACGTCACACATCACCCACTCTTCTAACCACTTGAAGACAAAGCCCTTTCTGACACTTTTTGATTACATGAAAAAATTATTTTTTTTTGCAAGAAAATTACTTTGAACCCCCAAACATTATATATTATTTTAAAGCAAATGCCCTACAGATTAAAATGGTGGGTGTTTCATTTTTTTTTTTCACACAGTAATTGCGCAGCGATTTTTCAAACGCATTTTTTGTGGAAAAAACACACTTTTTTAAATTTTAATGCACTAAAACACACTATATTGCCCAAATGTTTGATGAAATAAAAAAGATGATCTTAGGCCGAGTACATGGATACCAAACATGACATGCTTTACAATTGCGCACAAACGTGCAGTGGCAACAAAATTAATACATTTTTAAAAGCCTTTAAAAGCCTTTACAGGTTACCACTTTAGATTTACAGAGGAGGTCTACTGCTAAAATTACTGCCCTCGATCTGACCTTCGCGGTGATACCTCACATGCATGGTGCAATTGCTGTTTACATTTGACGCCAGACCGACGCTTGCGTTCGCCTTAGCGCGAGAGCAGGGGGGACAGGGGTGCTTTTTTTTTTTTTTTTTTTTTTTTTTCTTTATTATTTTTTTGCTTTTTTATCTTATTTTTAAACTGTTCCTTTCATATTTTTTTTTAAATCATTTTTATTGTTATCTCAGGGAATGTAAATATCCCCTATGATAGCAATAGGTAGTGACAGGTACTCTTTTTTGAAAAAATTGGGGTCTATTAGACCCTAGATTTCTCCTCTGCCCTCAAAGCATCTGACCACACCAAGATCGGTGTGATAAAATGCTTTCCCAATTTCCCAATGGCGCTGTTTACATCCGGCGAAATCTAAGTCCTAAAATGCTCGTAGCTTCCGGTTTCTTAGGCCATAGAGATGTTTGGAGCCACTCTGGTCTCTGATCAGCTCTATGGTCAGCTGGCTGAATCACCGGCTGCATTCTCAGGTTCCCTGTTGAGACAGGAGAGCCAGAGAAAAACACGGAAGACGGTGGGGGGGGGGGGGGCATTCCCTCCCACTGCTTGTAAAAGCAGTCTAGAGGCTAATTAGCCACTAGGATTGCTTTTACATGAAAGCCGACCGCTGGCTGAAAAGAATGATACCAAGATGATACCTAAACCTGCAGGCATCATTCTGGTATAACCACTCAAAGTCGTGAATGGCGTACCTGAAGACAAAAAAATGGTTAACAATAAAGCACAGTAAACGGTAAAGTATAAAAAATTGCATACCTGAAAAGCAAACATGATAAAACATAATAACAATAAAACATTGCAGAATAGAATACAGTAAAAAAGAGCAGAACACCAGAGAGAGAATAGAGAGAGAGAGAACAATAAAACGACAACTATTTTTTTTTATTTTTGTTTGTGTTTTTTTTTTTTTTTTACACTTTTTTTTTGTAACTGTAACTTTTATAACTGTAACCGGTTCCAGGTTCGGGTCTCTCAAAATGCGATGGCATCTTGGGAGACCCTGTGAAAGTGTGCCTAGTCTGTGCAATGCTGTACCCTACGCTAATACTCAACTAGTGAATGGTAGCGTTCAAAACATTCACCAATGCAAAGACCAGGATTATCAGGACAGGAGGGACAATAATAGCGGGTGTCACGTCTATATACGCGCTTGCTGCAGACACATCTTTTTTGGGGGGGTTCGTTGGGTAGGGGTACTCGGGAGGACATATAAATGCCTCTCATGCAGCCGACTGCATTTGGTTGGGGATGTGAATGGGGGAAGTACGGGCGCTGCAGAAGTGGTGGGTTCCCAATTAGGATTGGCGAATGCAGCAGGAAGGGCATTATGGGCACGACGGGCCTGTGTTTGTCTTTTTGGTGGCAGCGGGACACTACTTGTGCTTGCCACCTCACCAGCTTGAACTGCACTTATGGGACTCGCCACGTCACCAAGTGTTACTGCAGTGCTGGTATGACTACGACCGGGGTGTACTAGGCCGCTGGCGCTTGCCAGTTCACCAAAACGCTACAAAAAAAAGTGACAGTGATCGATCGATACTGCACTTGGGTGGGCTGGGCTGGGCCGGGCG
Source organism: Aquarana catesbeiana (assembly GCF_042186555.1). Lineage (NCBI taxonomy): Eukaryota > Metazoa > Chordata > Amphibia > Anura > Ranidae > Aquarana > Aquarana catesbeiana. The sequence continues at coordinate 102,990,492 of NC_133329.1, forward strand.
GAGGGGCAAAACGCAGGTGCTAGCAGGTATCTGGGCTGATCCCACTAACACTGCGTTTTTGGGAACCCTAAACTGCTGGGGACGCTAGTATAGATCTGATCGGATCAGATATTGATCCGATCAGATACTATACCACTAAGGGAGGTGTACGGTGCGTGCGTGGGTGTTAGTGGTACTGGCGCTAATCTGACGCTGCTTGGGGCTGGTGCTTGCCAGTTCACCAAAATGCTACCAAAAAAACTGTTAGCGATCGCAGGGATCAGGCCTGACTCTGCGAACGCTGCAGTTATGCGTTTAGTGTTTTGTAAGTGACAGTGATCGATCGATACTGCACTTGGGTGGGCTGGGCGGAGGGGCAAAACGCAGGTGCTAGCAGGTATCTGGGCTGATCCCGCTAACACTGCGTTTTTGGGAACCCTAAACTGCTGGGGACGCTAGTATAGATCTGATCGGATCAGATATTGATGTGTTCAGATACTATACCACTAAGGGAGGTGTACGGTGCGTGTACGGTGCGTGCGTGGGTGTTCGCGGTACTGGCGCTAATCTGACGCTGCCTGGGGCGACGCATATCACCGCCGGGCGATCAGGGGGCTAAACCTTTATTCGGTAATAAACGGCGGGTGCCCTGACACTAAAAAAAATAAACGAACTAACCAGCGTCACCCGTAACAGTTATACGGTGATCAGTGGTGAAAGGGTTAACTAGGGGGCAATCAAGGGGTTAAAACATTTATTAGGTAGTATATGGGGGTCCCTGTCGCTATAAAACGCTGACAGCGAACCTAAATATTTACGTTCCTAACTAGCGTCACCAGCGACACTAATACAGCGATCAGAAAAATGATCGCTTAGCGACACTGGTGACAGGGGGTGATCAAGGGGTTAAAACTTTATTAGGGGGGGTTAGGGGGGTACCCTAGACCTACAGGGGGCTAATACTAACTGTCCTACCACTGCTAACTGTCACAAACTGACACCATGCAGTAATCAGGAAAAAAACAAAACAAAACAAAAAAACCTGCTTGGTGTCAGTTTGTGACAGGGGGGGGGTGATTGGTGGGGGATCGGGGGGCGATCGGGGGGGGGATCGGGGGTGTTTAGTGTGCCTGGCATGTTCTACTGTGTTGTGTGTGTGTTGGTGCACTTACATGTCTTCTCTCCTCGGTGCTGGAACGGAAACTGGCCAGCCGAGGAGAGATGACATCACATCCTCTGCCTCTGTGTACTATACAGAGGCAGGGGATGTTTCTCATTGGCTGGGAGCGATCGCGAGGGGGGGGCCACGATCGGATGGTCTCCCCCTCGTCTCTCAACCCTCCCAGCCAAACGCCGACCGCCGATGGCACCGGGGGGGGGTCCGATCGGACCCCCCGCCCGCGGGAAGGCAATCACGTACCAGGTACGTGATTTTGCCTGCCCGTGCCGCTCTGCTCACGTATATATGCGTGAGGCGGTCGGCAAGTGGTTAAATTGAAAGCAACAAATGTCAGAAAAAGGTTTAGTGTTTAAGTGGTTAAACTTTCCTCACTTACACACTGAAGTGTATTCCATTGACAAATTGTTACAATGTTTAGACTTAGTTCAACTGATAAAGAATGTTGTGCTTCTTGGCAGACTGCCCAGATTTTTTCTTCCTTTCTTTTGAAGGCTGTGGCTTCAGAAGAGCAGAGAGAATTCTTTGCATAGCAAGAATTGTGAAACACTGTTCTCAAGATCTCAAAGGGGAAAGAATTGTGATAACGATTCTTGATGATTAATCGTGCAGCTCTACCCCTTAGGAAAGCTTTGAATGCATCCCAAGCGGCATTCAAATCCGATAATCTGCGTGTCTCTGCCAGTAAGCCACGATTTCAGTCGCAAATTTGGTATGAGAGGGGAAGAGATTTAGCCAGAAGGCATTAAGTTTCCATTGCGCTCTCGGTAAATTAGATGCCGGTCTAACCGTCAGGCGTACTATCAGAGGGGAGTGATCTGAGATGCTTCTAGTTAGGTATTGCACCTCCTTGATATGTTGGGAAGCCGATGTTGTGCATAGGCAGATGTCAATTCTGGATAGGGACAATTGTGTTTTGGAGAAGCACGAAAATTGCCTCTCTGTTGGGTTCCTATTTCTCCAGGGATCTGTCCAACCCACTTCCTCTATATATTTTGCCAAGGCAGGTCTTGTCCTCGTGTGACCTCCTAGCGGTGGGGGGTGTCTATTCAGTTTTGGGTCTATGATGCCGTTAAGGTCCCCCACCAATATTAAGGGAATCCCCGGGTTGCCCCGTTGAAATGATAGCAGAGCACGTAATACTATGGGGCTAAATAGTGGAGGTATATATGCCGCAGCTAGTACAAATGTCAGCTGAGAAATTCTGCATAGCAAAAACACATATCTTCCCTCCTGGTCAACTGAGTCAAGTAATCGAAAATCTAGGGATCGATATATCAGTACACTCACCCCTCTAGAATATGAGGTGTGAGTAGAGTGATATGCCCATCCTACCCACGCAAATCCCACACGTGACAAAGTATCTGACGTGAAATGAGTTTCCTGTAAAACACATACAGCTGGGAGATGTTTTCTAAGAGAAGTGGATACCATGGTACGCTTGAGGGGATCATTCAGGCCTCTCACGTTCCATGATACAATAGAAGTGCAGGTCATCATGTTATGCTATTACAATAATCACAGTACTGTAGTTGCTTAGTCAAAGCTGCACACCACTCTATCGTGGTATGCCGTGGTCTAACATATCTGGGACAGTCAGAGAGACCATCAGATTTTGCAATACGTAGCCAGTTCTTGGCTGCAAGGGACTGTCTCATGACTTTTCCGAGAAGGTGCGTAAGGGCAAATGGTATGGCAATGGTGAAATGACTAATAGTTGTGGCTGGAACGACGGTTTGCAAAAGGGGGCTCCTTGCAGGCGCAGTCCATGTACATTTGATCATTGACTGCTTCTCTTTCTCTCTGAAGTGCCTTGTGATTGGATCCAGCACATTATTTTCGCGTGAACATTTGTATGTTGATGAAAACCCATTTGCTAAAATCTCATATAATTTTTCAATTGCTAATGTACTTTTAGGACATTGCACACAGCTGAGTAAAGATCAGTAATACAGCGTTGAGTACAGGGCAGTAAAACAAAAAAATTTCATTTGAGTGCAGTAATTTACTTGCATACACGAATTTACTTGTCTATAAACATGTTTACGCTAGTTTAAATGAGTATAATAAATTGCTGGCAATGAAGAAGAAATTTAAGGCCGGCCATACACGGAGAAAATTTCTTTCCTGTAGAAAAGATATTTGCTTGATTCCTGCATCAACACAGACAGTGTTGATGCAGGAATCCCTCCTGCTGGGCCATTGTCTTCTCCTGGTGGGTGGGTGGGGTGTGGAGGGTGAGGGAGGTCGTCCCCGCTGGAAAAAGACAGTGATTATTGATAGTGGCTATAGCAGCCGCTGGCAGTAATTGCAAGAGAATTTGGCAGGCTGGTTGTACCGATCAATCAACTTGGTACATTCAGCCTGTCTATTAAGTGTTCGAACCGTGTATGGCCAGCCTTACTCATCTATACTTGTCTATATGTTTACACACCTTGACTTGCCTTTACTCAACATTATTCAGGTCTTTACACACAGTTTTTGGCCCCTTGTGCATGGGCATCACAAGTTCCTGAGTAAAAATCAGTGAATTGACACCCAGTGTGCAAAGAGCCCAACTCTGCAACTTTTATTAAAATAATGCCTGTTTGTCTTCTTTGCTCATGTCCTGTTTTGGGTGACAACACTTTGTCCCTGTCTCCTAGTTGATCTTCTGTGTTGTCACTCTGTCATGCGTGCCTCTGGGTGAAACTAGGGAGCCCACCCTTAACAATAATATGCAACCACTACTGGAGCACAAACCTGTAGACATAAAGTGGCTACAAACGGGCTGTTGTAGAACAGCAGTACTGAGATTTAGATAAGGATGAAAAAGTAGAAACCAGTATTTTCTAAAGGAAACAAAAAATATATGATAAAAATTCGGCATGCACGGAAATTTTGGCTGCCGAAACATATCGGCCGAAAATGGCCTTTTCGGCAATTTGCCGAAAGAGAAATGTTGCCGATAATGGCGCAGAAAAAAGGGGCGGGGCCATTCCGCCGGGTGCCGCACATGTTTCATCCCGACGCTCCCCTCAGAGTCTCCCCTCCCTCCTCCTCCTCTTCTCACTCCTGTCTTACACAGCCTCCCCAGTGTCTGGTAATGCATGTCACGCTGTGTCAGAGCTGGATCTGAATCGCCGTGCAGCCAGTTTCAACAAGGTACGCTCCTCAGAGTCTCCCCTCCCTCCTCCTCTTCTCACTCCTGTCCTACACAGCCTCTCCAGTGCCTGGATCTGAATCGCCGTGCAGCCGATGTAACGATGTCCCGCCTCCTAGACCACCTCTTGTGATAGACGGCACTCTGATCCAAAGCTAGGAATCATTGTGCCGTGTGTCATAGGAGGCGGGACATCATTACATCGGCTGCACGGCGATTCAGATCCAGGCACTGGGGAGGCTGTGTAGGACAGGAGTGAGAAGAGGAGGAGGGAGGGGAGACTCTGAGGAGCTTACCTTGTTGAAAATGGCTGCACGGCGATTCAGATCCACATGATGGGCACTGGCAGGCTGCATAACATGGGCACTGGCAGGCTGCTGCATCTGATGGGCACGAGCATTGGTGAGACTGCATGGCATGGACATTGGCGGGCTGCTACATCTGATGGGCACGGGCATTGGTGAGGCTGCATGACAGGCACAGACAGCCTGCTGCATCTGATGGGCACAGACACAGGTGAGGCTGCATGAAGGACACAGGCAAGCTGCTACAACTGACTGGTAGGCTGCATCTGACAGGCACTGGTGAAGCTGCATTTGATAGACACTGGTGAGGCTGCATTGATCTCCTGTACCATGTCTGCAGTCTCTGACCATCTCCTGTACCATGTCCCCAGTCTCTGACCATCTCCTGTAATGTGTCTGCAGTCACTGACAATCTCCTGTACCATGTCCCCAGTCTCTGACCATCTCCTGTATAAAAATATTTTTAAAAACAGTCACTTTCGGTGTTTCGGTATCGGTTTTCGGCCAAATGTATTTTTCATTTTCGGTATCGGTTTCGGCATCAAAAAACCCATTCGGTGCATCACTAATAAAAATGTCATCCAGGTAAGGTTTATATAAACTATAGGTTGGTGCAGAAGAAAGTGTGCAAGTCTGTTTGTTTTTGTTGCAGGCCACCAAAGCCCACATTAAACTGAACACAAAGAAACTGTACCAGGCAGATGGATACTCTGTAAAGGAGCTGCTGAAGGTAACCACGGTCTTGTACAACGCTATGAAAACCAAAGGGATTGACACTATCCAGCCTGGGGAGGAAGACACGTCCACTTTCAAATTTGACCTGGGAAACAAGGCCAGTAGTAATTTGCTGTTTGTCTCTTGTTCTTTTCCAATGCTTTTACTATTTTCAGTTAGTTGATTAAAGTAGAACTATAGGCAAAACTTTTTTTTTTCTTTTGGGATAGAACAAGGGAGAGTTATAACCCCTGTCAGATATTTTTTTTTTTCCGTCATCTGTGCCCCCTTGCAGAGATTTCCCTTTACTGCCTGTCCCTTAGCCAACACAAGAAGTGAGAGGAAATCTCTGCAAATTAAGGGAATTTCTTGGGGACCCCCAGGTCACCAGATCTAGTTTCCCCATTGAAAGATTTTCCCTCTATTGCTTTTCTGGGGACAACCCAAAATTTAGGATTTTCTTTTACTTCCACTTTCACTTTCAATTTCAATGATAATGGTAAACGGAACATATAGAGAGGGTGAATCTTCCTAACAGTGGTATAGAATTCAATAAAAACTGACAGGTGTTCTAATCCATCTCCATTCCACTCTAAAACTAAAAAAAAAAAATTGCCTATCTAGGCCAGCCCTAATCTACCGAAAGTACCAACACACCTCTGATGTCATCTTCTCTGTGCACTGAATAGGTCCCCTGCCATATATTTGGACCGGCACCTTTAGGATTCACATGGTCTCTGCAGCCAAAAGCTTTCAGAGTCAATTTGCACATAATTGCAGAGAAGAAATGTATTTTCTGTTGTCTTCATTCTAGTGAACGCTGGAATTATCTCAGATGCTGCTGCTGCTCTTATTTTGGTGTGGGAGATCATCAGCGAGTGCTAATGATGTCACAGCCAATTTATAAGCCAGTGTGAAGACCCAGACAATGTCCTGATGGGAAGAAGGTTGATGGTCTAGCAATGCTTCTCTCAAAAATGATTGAACTTAGTTTGCTTTAGTTCATCACTTGAAAAATTAGACCAGCAAGGAGCTTTACCATTTCTTATTACTAGATAGTCCATCTAGGTATAACCCTAATGGTTATATAAGCTTAACTCCATCCCTTCAGCAGCATGGTATGTTTTCACTCCTGAGTTCTGAAATTCCTGGGGTTGTGGTCTGGCATTTCCCTCTGGGGTCAGGTTACTTTTCCAATAGGAACAATAAACTGGCGGGGAGGGTCCAATGATACATATTTGTCATTGGGTTATAACATAATTGTGAACGTCCAAAGATTTCAGGCAACAGAAAGGTCTGTAATATAATAGTAATTTGCACATATTTTCCCATGTAATATGTTTGTTCAGGCATTATAGATCCCTTACAAAAAAAATAAAAAATGAAATCAGATGGTGTGTTCTGTGTAAAAAACAAAAAGTGTTTTTCTGAATGCAACGAGAGCTTGTAAAAATTATGTACAGAAGTTCTTAGATTGTCTAGTGACACACAGTAATTGCAAACTGATTATTGCACTTCAGAATCAATAGTCAATCTACAGTAGTGATGATTTTCCCACACAAACACTGCAGGTAAACGCTGTAATTAGACTTCCCAGTGTTCTCATTCTGTTATCATTGCAGTACATACCAATATGGAAGAAAATTAGTTAAGGTTATCCTATTGCATATAACCTTCCAGTGTCCTTAACTGATGAATTGCAGTCCCTGACAGCAGTGGAGTCACACTTTTTTTTTGTGTCATTTCCTCTGCAGATCACAGACCTGAAGATGGCCAGACAGCTTGCATCTGAAATCACCTCCAAAGGAGCATCACTGTATGATATCCTGGGCAAAGAGGCTGATCTCCGAGTAAGTGTGAAAGTATAATTCATAGTTTATGTAGCAGCAGTATCTACTGTTTCTGCTAAAAAAAGTAAGTGTTATGAACAAAAATAAGTATTATTTGTACATAAAAAAAGTACATATTGTTGAGCAGCAAACTGTGTACCACGGAAAGAGCATATACTAAAAAAAAAAACAAAAAAAAAAAAAACAACATATATAGGAAAAGGTATAAAGGTAAGGGGTTAAATGTGAGGCAAACGTGTAGTGGTTTTTAACACAGTCTATCTCCATAATGATTTAGAATTGTAAATGATAAATGTAAATTTGTTTTAATTTTTTTAAAGTGGTTACCTGTAGGTACTGTAAATATTTCCTAAACCTGCACGGTTTAGGAGATATTTACCAAATACACTTGCGCTGACATCGGCGCATGTGCACTGAAGAAACGGCTTGCTCGTGCCGTTTCTTAAGGGCCAGTGCCATGACCGGTGGCTCCCGTAACGTTATCGTAGCTCCGGCTAATCACAGCGCCAGAGCCCGTGAACCCGGAAATAACTCCGGGAGCCATGACGCCGGCCACAGCGGTGTGCGGGGACCACTGCAACAGCTTTGATCTAAGGTAAGTATTTCATAATGAGCTAGTATGCGACGCCCACTAGCTCGTTATGCCTTTGTCTTACAGGGCTTTTTTTTGGGGGGGGGTATACCACCGCTTTAGGGTAAATATTGCATATGAATAATATGCAATGTTATATCCAACCAGAAGGTGGAGCTTTAGACTTTTTTTTTTTTTTTTTTATATAGTTCCCAGTTTCGCCTGACCTCCTGTTGTAACCAGCCTATCTACAGAGCTCGATAGTTCAAGCTAAAGCAGAAAAAAACCACATGTATGAATAAGTGCAATGAACCCCCCCCACACACACACACACACGAGGCTCTGGCCGCTCAGCTCAACTCCCTTACACCTTGATATCACAAGACGCGCTCAGGCAACGCCTCCGCCAGACCTGCCCAAACACACTGTAGCAGGCAGTTTCGAGCTGAGCGTCCGCCATTTTTTTAACTGGCAACCTTTTCCTGTCACTGGCATTTAATGGCAGGGGAAAAGTGCCCATTTTTTACTGGCTGCCAGTAAAAATACTGAAGGTTTGCAACACTGCTCAGACTTACAATGTAGTCTGTACAGTAGAGCAAGTATTGTATTTGCCCAAACATATGGGCATAGGCGTGGATGAATCCTTTGTGTATATTTGATCTTAAAAAGAAAGTATAGTGTATTTTCAAAATCTGCTCCTTCCCCAGTGCCCGATTTGGAGTTATTTTTTGCGAAAGGTTATGTCATATACAGTGTGCTATGGGGTTATATATTGCAATGTAGCGCAAAGATCATCATGCAGTAACTCACCCCCGATTTATACCCAATATTGTTAAAGCAGGCAAAATAATGAAGTGCAGTAGGATATAGTTGACAAGCATTGATCAAAACTTTGATATCAAATGGAAATCAACAAGTCATCACTAACTAGGGATGTTTCCTTTTTTTTCATAGCACTGCCTGAAATCCTGTGACTTTTTATTATCTGTAATAACGGCAAACCTCAAAATGACCAAAAGAGGCGTTAAACCACTGTGATTTATTAAGTTTCACAAAGCAGGTCAGCCACACGCTTGTCAGTGACACACAAACGTGTGTAATTAAATGGGTGAATCTGAGATCCTAGGCAAAGCGCAGCCAGGGCACACAAAGACAGCCACGAAGCTAGTGTGTTCTCATTACTCACAGCCACTAATGAACTGAATGTGATGTATTGCGTACTCCCCAATGTAGTGAAGGGCTTTAAATAGTCAGTGCATAGACAGGTGCGTCACAAGAAGCATTCTCCGGTGTATTCAGACAGGTTCAGACTACAAGCCCTATTATTAGGAGACAACGCGCAGCGGGCCACCTGGTTTTCATAATGACATCATTCAGATTCTGGTTTTACATAATTGCATCCAGTAATTTAAAGTGATTCTAAAGGAAATAATTTTTTTTATTAAAAAATATGTTCTACTTACCTGCTCTGTGCAATGGTTTTTCACAAAGCAGCCCCGATCCTCTTCTTTTTGGGGTCCCCTGCTGGCTGCCCTGGCTTCCCCCCGCCAAGTGCTGCTGCTCTCATGCACATCTCTGGATCAAGATGGGGTTCAGGTTAGTATAAGGGGGGCTGGGGGGGAACTGCACCCAGAAGGTTTTTTACCTTAAGGCATAGAATGCCTTTAAAAACCTGAGCCTTTAGAACCACTTTAAAGGGCAGTTTTATTCCTTTTTTTTTTTTTATTTGAAATAACATACAAAAGAAAGCATGTAACAGAGTACTTAATGATAGGTAAGTGACACGATATAGCAGGGAGATGCAATTGGCCGACCTCCAGCTGTTGCAGAACTACAACTCCCATGAGGCATAGCAAGACTCTGACAGCCACAACCATGACACCCAGAGGCAGAGACATGATGGGACTTGTAGTTTTGCAACAGCTGGAGGTCCGCGAATTGCATATCCCTGCAATATAGTATAAAAAGCACTACTTAATGGACAATATGTACATCAGTACAAATCCCATCAGAAGTACAATTTAACAAAGAACAAAAAAAAACATTGCAGCTGGTGTAAGTACAAACAGAAGACATTATGAGCAGTTTTATTCTTAATCTGAATTATAGGCCCCTGCCTTTTTCAGCAGGCGTAACACAAAAGAAAAAATATACTTATATAATGCAGTTTTATAACTTATACTATAAAATAAGTAACTACTGTGTTAACATAAACATTATAAGTCTTTTGCATAAATGATGTGTTCCATTGAAATACAATCTTTTTATAAGGAAAAAAGTGGAAAAGATCCACTTCAGTGGAAACTGATCCAAATCTGCTAGTGCTGGTGATATTTAGGAGGATTGTTATCACATTTTTGTAGGTTTATTTATATCGCTGGACTAAATAAATATTCTTATATTCGTTTTTATTGTTCTGTCTGGGTATTAAAGCAGAGTTCCACCCAAAAGTTGAACTTCCGCTTTAAGCACTCCTCATCCCCTTACATACCACATTTGGCATGTCATTTTTTGGGGGGGGGAGTGGGTACCTAGTTTTGTCTCCCCCCTCCCTTCCTGCAATCTTCTGGGACACGTCACAGGCCCAAAAGATTGCCTGGCCACTGAGAAGCTGCAAGCTGTCACAGCCGGGTTCCCACACTTGCAATACCGGCGCTGTGGAGAGGAGAGGGAGAGGAGCGAGGCTTCAGGCAGCCACATCACTGGACCTTGAGACAGGTGAGTGTTTATTAAAAGTCAGCAGCTACACTTTTTGTAGCTGCTGGCTTTTAATAAACTTAAAAACGAGTGGAAAACCGCTTTAAGCTCCTCCATAGGAATTGATTCTACCTATCAACATTCTGGAACTGACAGCCATATAACTGGCTCTCCTACATAGTCACCCAATCAGGGTGCAGTCAGACAACAACATTTCTGTGGCCTACATAAACCACCAAGGGAGGCAGCCCTGAAGGAAGCATGCCTGATTCTACTCCGGGCAGAGAACCACATTCCAACTCCGCCTGCATACTGGCAGTAGAAAATTGTCAAATGTACTTCATGAGTCACCAGTGCATGGATTGTGGTCCCTCCACCCAGAGATCTTCCTGATCCTCTGTCAGAAATAGGGAACAACAGATGTGGACATCATGGCCTCCAAATTCAACAAAAAACTAGACAGGTTTGTGGCCAGGTCAAAGGATCATCTGGCTCTTATGGTAAATGCCCTGGTGATTCCTTGGTCCTACGTTCAGACTGATGTATGCCTTCCCACTAGAGCTGCACGATTTTGGCTAAAATGAGAATTGCAATTTTTTTTACTTAGAATAAAGATCACGATTCTCGCGGCATAACATCATCTTTCACATTATACAAAATAATTGGGCTAACTTTACTGTTTCGTTTTTCTCTAATTCATTAAAGTGTATTTTTTCCAATAAACTTGCGTTTGAAAGACTGCTGCGCAAATACAGTGTGACATAAAATATTGCAACAACCACCATTTTATTCTCTAGGGTCTCTGCTAAAAAAATATATATAATGTGTGGGGGTTCTGAGTAATTTATTTTCTAGCAATAAATATTGATTCTAACTTGGAAGACTTGGTACACAAACATACACAGACTCCTGTTGGGCGAATCTTGCCTCCAAACAGGCCAGACCTCATGTCACAAGGCCCCCTGTTGCATTCTGCCTCTCAGTTGCTGGCGTTAATGGCATGGCTGTTGAAATCTAGGTCCTATATAGAGACATATTTTACTTTTTTTTTCTTTCCCTGCCCTAATCAAGTGAAGAAAAAATACATATTTTAAGATCTACCATCAGACCTGGAAGGCATTTCAACCCACCTCAGCATATTCTATTCCTTGCACCCTAGCCTTCTTCCAGTTTGGCCTGGATCAGCATCTTTGTGTTCTAAAGGGCTAGGTTTCTGCTTTATCCATTTTTATTAGAGAAATGTTTAGCTTCAAGCTCTCTTGTCAAGACCTTTGTTCAGGGAGTGGCTTATGTCACCTCCACACTCTAGCCCTGCCGTGTCTTCCTGGGATCTGAATCGGGTACTTTTGATTCTTCAGAGACCCTTTTGAATGTTTTGGGATATCCCACCTGGGGATCTCATCAGTGAGGTGGCCCATTTGGAGGCCATTATCTTTGTCAGGCTTGTCTCCAAGTTGGTGGCTCTTCCTTACAAGAAACCTTCTCTTAACTTGCATAGAGACAAGGTGGTCCTGAGACCCATACCCTCTATTCTCCCCAAGGTGGTCTCTTCCTTTTACTTCAGTGAGCATAGTATCCTCTCTTGCCTCTTTGTCCTCTTGGGTTTTGGTCCCAAGAAGTGACATCCTGCTTCATCTTTCCATCATTACTAGGTGGCTCGGGACACTTATTTTCAGGGCTTCTGCCTTTAAGGACAGGATTCCTTCTTTCCTGTCAAAGTCTACTTCCACCAAATCTGTCATTGTTTATTGAGCTTTTCAACATCAAGCATCTGTGTTACAGGTTTGCAAGGCCACCACCTTGTCTTCTGTTTATAGCTCCACGAAGATTTATCAAGTGGATCTCCAGGCCTCTCCTGATGCAGACTTTGGTTATTGAAGCTATCATTGAAGTGTTTTAGGTCTCTTGAACCTTGTTTTCTGTGGGCCTATTTGCTGTTATCTGCTATGTTGCCCTCTTTCAGTCTATTGCTTGGTGACGTGCCATGGTCTATGAGCACGTGTCCTGTTTCCTGTACTGTATGATTAAGATAATTGGAATTTTGACTTCCTCTGTTTCTCAATGCTTGCTACAAACACTGGACTCCCACCGAGTGGATGAGGTTACAGTATATGAAGGTGCACTTGAGGACTTCCCAGCAAAGCTTTTGCCAGTGTCTAATTACATAAAGATAACGGCATAGAACCCTTCGTCTATGTAAAAAAGTCTAGTACTGTATTCTAAGATATAGAGTTGACATGCAAGTCAAAGTTCCCATTTGTTGGTATATTTGTCCATTAGCTAGTCTCGTACAGCCTTACAGCTTAGTTAGGCTAAATCCTTTCTTCTGTTTTCTCCACTGTGATGAATAATATACCCTGGTTCAAACTGCTCCCAATCTGCTGAATGGATAATGAAGGCGCATCATCAAACTGATAAAGTGTTTAGTTTGCTTTATCATCTGATAGCTAACTTATTGTGTTAAATTGATGGCTCACCTTCACCCACGTTCTAAAACTCTTCTATCTACACTGTAAAGAAAAGATGCTTATACTTACCTTTTCTGAAGCCGCTCCGATCTGGGCACATAACCAACATCCTGCACCAGTTTTAGTGTAGAGCAGTGGCCTCCATACTACGGCCCGGGGGCCAGATGCGGCCCTTTGCTTGTTTTTATCTGGCCCTTTGGGTACTATTTCTCCAACTGACATAATTGATGGGGCACTATTCCTTCCACTGATACCATTGATGGGGCACTATTCCTTCCACTGACATCATTGATGGGGCACTATTCTTCCAACTGACACCATTGATGGGGCACTATTACTTCCACTGACACCATTGATGGGGCACTATTCCTTCCACTGACACCAACGATGGGGCACTATTCCTTCCACTGACACCAATGACGGAGCACTATTCCTTCCACTGACACCAATGATTGGGCACTATGCCTTCCATTGACACCAGTAATGGGGCACTATTCCTTCCACTGACACCAATGATGGGACACTATTACTTGCCTCCTCCCCATAGTTGTGACCCGTGTCAGTTTGGGCATCTCCAGTACTCACTAAGCTGGTGGAGAGTAATCTACAATGCAGTGTGTGGGGGTTTCTTCATAAGACCTCATGGAGAGGTGTTACAACTGAAGGCTTGACAGTAGACAACTTTTCTTATGAAGAAGCTGCATGGGGAGTATCCACAAGCATCCAGTTGCCATAGACACCCAATTCTGTGCGGATTGCAGACGGGGTGGGGGGTGGGGGTGTTGAATCTTGCAGTAGAGTTTAAAAACAAAAATGCTATCATGCTATGGTAGGAAGCCTTCCTTTCAAATGTGATTCTCTATGCCTGAAGTTTCATTGGAGAACCGCTGCTGACATAAACATCTCACTTCTAAACCAGTGTTTGGAGGTCCTTGGTCTACATTTACTGTACTTTTTAATCTGTAAATCAAGCTGGCACAGTATACTGGAATATGTTGTTCAAGGACACCAGGAAGGTTCATATTGCTTTAACATGTTGTAATAGATGACCATGTCAATAAAACAGCTGGAAAGCACAGCATGTTCAAGCCTGACCTAGATTAGTGCATGGAATACGTGTGTCTTCATGTGTGACACAGTTTGGAAGAAGCTGCTCTCCCATTCTTAGGGTCTGTTTGGTCTTTAAATAAATCTTCTCCAACATACAGATGAATGGCAATATCTCTGGCACTTGTCTAATGAATCTTCTCATCCCACGGGTTTCTTTTTCCTTGTCAGAAGATTTCCATCTATTATTCTTCATAGAAACCCATTTATTATGTACGCGTACTAGTCATTCACTCCTCTTTTTGTGAACATGCATTACCACTGCCTCTCATGTGCTTGTTACTATTTAATGACAGCACTTTATAATCTGTTTCATTTAAAGGAAACCTATATTTCTTTTGAAGCTTTTTTTGTGTTTCTGAATATAATTATCTTAAATTCTTATCCTTTATTTAATTTTCTACCTGTAGCATATTCAATGTAGATCTTTTTTCTACTATATGCATTTATCTTCCTTCCCACTTTCATCACTCTTCACTTTGCTTTACCTTCCGTCTCTCTCCATTAATTTTAATTGTACAGGTTGCTATGGGTGACCTGAGCGTATGTGTAGGTTTATGTGTATGGAACATTATGGGGCTGATTTACTAAAACTGGAGAGTGCAAAATCTGGTGCATTTCTGCATAGAAACCAGTCGGCTTCCAGGTTTTTGTCAATGCTTAATTAAACAAGCTGAAGTTATTATTATAATTATTATACAGGATTTATATAGCGCCAACAGTTTGTGCAGCGCTTAAGTTATTGGCTACCATGCACAGTTGCACCAGAACTTTCCCTCTCTAGTTTAAGTAAATCAACCCTTATGACCCTTTTTAAAATCCCCCTGACCTGATTTTAGCATTTATAGTGCAGCTTCTTTGAGCTTACAATAGAGTGCAAATATTTAGACAGAAAGTGCCTGCAAGTGGATCAGCAGCACTGAGATGCAAGAAGGGAAAACAGTATTTTATTGAAATCAAAAACATGGGGGGCAGGAGGCGGAGCCTAGCGGAGCAGACATGCATTGTTAGAGCTCCGCACCGCTGAGGAGAGAAGAGAAGGACAAAGCGGAGCCTGCAGACTCAAAAGGTATCCATTTGAACCTTTTTGCCCCTGGGAACAAACTGTGAAAGTTTGGGCAGGAAATATGGTACTGGGAGGAAACTGTGGCAGAAATAAAAATCACCTCACAAAGAGCTCACAGGCACTCACTGCAGCTGAAACAGCTCCAGTCAACACACAAGATACAGCATCAGGGCGCTCTCACAGACAGAAAATGTTACAGCAAGACTCTCCATTTGAGTCAGATACAGAACAAATCCTCTCACAAACTTCTCCACAAGCCTCCTCAGTATCCCCAGTAATATTATTACAATTTGAAAAGATGCTTCATAAGGCTTTAAAACAAACCTCAGACCAAATAACAAAAAGCCTAACCAAAGAAATAAGAGAGCTGGGAAACCGCACCGCAGCCTTAGAAATAAAAATGGATGAAATTGAAATTACAACCCAAGAAAATATAACAGAATTGGAACAATTAAAAAAAGAGAATTTAATACTTCAAACTAAGCTCGAAGATTACGAAAATAGAGCCAGACGTTCAAACTTGCGCATAAGGGGAATACCTGAAACTGTGACAGACCTGCAATCTACTATTACTGCTCTATTACAAGAACTAAAGCCAGATATCCCTATTGAACGTTTAGAACTGGACAGAGTACACAGAGCCTTCACAGCCAAAAAGAAAGATGGACCCCCACGTGATATAATCACAAAATTTCATTATTACAGAACGAAAGAACAAATACTAATTGCTGCAAGAGAAAAAAAGGAACTTAATTTTCAAGGACACAATTATCAAATTTTTGCTGACCTATCCCAACTTACTATTACTAAAAGACGATCCATGAAACCCCAACTAATGGAACTGCAACGCCACAACATTATGTATCAATGGGGCTTCCCCTTTTCAGTCACATTTAACTACCAAGGTACAATTTACAGAAGCAGATCAGCAGATGAACTACAACAAACCCTTTTAAAATTAAATCTGACAGAACCCACAAGCAGCAACACTTCCACACGCAGAAGAATGGCATCATCTTCACCTTCAGGCAGCACCCAGAAAATTTCAGAACAAAATGGGAATCATCATTCTCACAAAAGAGGCCGTTATGCCACATCATCCATGGACCAAGAAGATTCAATGGACTGACATCCTAATTCCTGATATCTCTTCATTTATTATACTAAGAGATGGTTCTCTATAAAAAACCTGTATTTATAACTGAATGTAACTGCATTCTGATAGTCACACACTGTGTGGGATCATGTTACATTCCAGTTATATTTCTTATTACTTCTGATTCATATAGCCTTAGAATATATAAGTGAAATAAGGAAATTCTTGTTCAGTTATATATTATCAGGTAATAATAATAGATTTATTACTTTTTAGGACAAATATGTTCAATAATCCAGAAGTAATGGAAGCTTTTTCTTTCTTTTCTTAAAACAAATATATTATTACCTAACTAGTTCCTAGAATTATGTTTTTGTTTATTCTAATCTGAAGCAATACAACCTCAATTTTATGAGTTAACATATCTAAACAGTTACATATGAATAAAATATGTAATTGTTTACTCTAAAAGGGTTAAAATCCCAAAATAATTCAAACTATCTTCATCAATACCAAAGTTATTAACAGTACCTTTCTAACTGAATTATTTAGCCTAGGGCAAGACTAACCATATACAACCACCCTGGAATATATAATTTCAACAAAAACTATATTCTGCACTCCAATTAATGAAACATCATTTTGATGTCTTTTGACATAGCACTTCTCTCCTGTAAGCGGAAGATCTGTGTACCCCCATTAGCCCTCCTCATTCTCCCAACCATATTATGTGGGAGTGTGACGAAGGCACTTATTCCCCTGAGAGAGATATTTATTCTCTTTCACGGGTAAATTGTGATTACTTGCAAAAAATAATTTATACAATGTATCATCTAATCTCATATGTTTTTTGTTTACTCTTTACTCCAGAATTCACTGGTTTCTTTTCTATCTATTCATCTCTTCAGTCCACACAGGTTGATCTGCGCAGTCAGCTCTGCATAACAAAAAGTAAGTCAAAACTATTTGATCTATTGCCATGGCACCACTGAATATACTTTCCCTGAATGTTCAGGGAATAAATGTCCCTCAAAAAAGGACCAAAGCCTTCTGTACTTTCCATAACAAAAAGGCTCACATAGTATGCCTCCAAGAAACACACTTCACCAAAGATTCTACTCCAAAATATATTTCTCCTTTTTATCAACAAATTTACACGGCTTCTGCCTGTACCAAGCAAAGGGGAACTCTAATTGCATTTCACCAATCCACACCATTCACCTTATCATCAGAAATTAAAGACCCAGAAGGTAGATACCTGATACTCATGGGTTATATAATGGATACAGCAATCACTGTGATTTCCTACTACGCTCCTAACAAACAACCTACACCATTCCTCTCACATATATTACAAGTGATTAATACACACAAAATAGGAACAGTGATAATGTGTGGGGATTCGAACCAGGTCCTCCTCCCATTTCTAGATAAATCACCTTTTACACCATCCAAAATAACCTCTAGATTACCTTTTTCTCAACTTCTTTCCAAATACAATCTGGTAGATTCATGGAGAGAAAGTAACCCAATGAAAAAGAAATTCACTTATTTCTCGCACCCTCATCAAACCTTCACCAGAATAGATCATATTTTTCTAACAATAGGAATGATACCAGAAATTATTGCATCAGATATAATTCCGATTCCGTGGTCTGACCATAATGCAGTATACACTACTATAGCCTCAGCCATACCAAAAGCGCATGACCCAACGTGGTACTTACCGGACATAATGCTCAAACACCCACTACATCAGATGGCCATTGAACAAGCTTTAAAGGAATACATATCAATTAATAATACAACAGACATCTCCCCAATAACACTGTGGGAAGCTCATAAGCCTGTCTTGCGTGGTACAATAAAAGACAAATGGCACTATTTAAACGGGAACGCAAAAATCTAGCAAAAAAACTAGAACTCAATTTTAATGCAGCCTACATATCATTTCAAGATAATCCATCTCAGAGTACAAAATCTCATCTGGAAAAATCTAGATTGGAATACGATCTATTTCTCACTGAGTCAGTTGATAAATCCCTCAAACGCTCCAAACACAATTTCTACATGAATACAAACAAACCAGGTACATATTTGGCTCGGGCATTAAATTCAACTAACAAATCTTTCAAACCAATACGTTTGAAATTATCAAAAAATGTTTACACTTGTAATCCAGTTAAAATAGTCCATAAATTTCACTCACATCTCGCAACTTTATACAAGACAAACAATGAATTTAATCCTACAGAGGCTGAATCCTTCTTCTCAAAAATAACCTTACCTGAGTTATCTCAGAATCAAAAAAGCAGTTTGGATGAGCCTATAACTATAGATGAAGTTGCTAACGCCATAAAAGACCTAAAACTTAACAAAAGACCAGGCCCAGACGGCTACTCGGCTTTATACTATAAAACATTCTCAGAAATACTCTCTCCCATTCTCACTAAAACTTTTAACAAACTTCTAGATGGACATTCTTTTCGGCAAGAAACACTAATGGCAATTGTTTGTATGATCCCAAAACCCCTTTCTGATGATACTTCCTGTGTGAATTATCGGCCTATCTCTCGATATGTTAAACCTCGATATTAAATTATTAGCAAAAATAATAGCAAAACGCCTCAATAGCATTATAGGAAAATTAATACATAGAGATCAAGTAGGCTTCATGCCAAATAGACAGGCAGGCGATAATATACGCAGGGCAATGTTATTGGCACATATTGCTAAAAAACGGAAAATCCCTTTATGTTTTCTATCTCTCGATATTAAGAGGGCATTTGACACAGTATCCTGGCAATATATGCAATATTCATTACAAAAATGGGGTTTTGGACCCCACTTTTTAACATGGATCAAAGCATTATATAATAAACCCAAAGCCTATATAAAATATGCTGGATACAAATCTGAAGCCTTTAATATCGAAAGAGGTACCCGACAGGGTTGCCCATTATCTCCCTTATTATTTGCCCTTATACTCGAACCCATGGCCCAATACATCAGAACAAACCAAACTATAACTGGCATTGAAGTAGGAGGTATTACACACAAATTATGTATATTTGCAGACGATATATTACTTTTTCTATCATCACCACAGGTCTCTGGTCCTAACTTAATACCAGCTCTTGATGGATTTGCAGCCCTATCCGGCCTTATGATTAATCCTAAGAAATGCCTAGTGCTTAATATTTCACTCACAAACATGGAATTGATCCCGGCTAGGGCTGCACTCCCATTCACATGGGCAGAAAAATCAATCCCATATCTTGGAATTCATTTAACAGCATCTCATTCTGACTTATTCTCAACCAATTATCCTCCTGTATTAATACAGATCACAAATCTAATAAAACAATGGTCGCAACTTCCTTTAACCTGGATGGGGAAGATTGATGCAATCAAAATGACTATTCTACCCAAATTGCTTTATCTATTCAGAGTCCTCCCTATTCCAATTCCTTCCTATTTTTTGAGAATAGTACAAAAAAGAGCAACTTCGTTTATATGGGGCTCTTCTAAACCACGTATACCTATACACACACTACATCTTCCCAAAAATAAAGGAGGCCTGGGATACCCTAATTTTACTAACTACTACAGAGCAGCACATTTGGCCAGTCTGTCCAAATACCATGCAAAACAGGAAATCCCATTATGGGTATTTATAGAGGCTTCAGAAAATGACCCTCTATTAATATCAAATTTATTATGGCTTGATCCTAAAGACCGCTTTAAAATTCATAATCCCATAACTAAACACTTCTTATCTCTCTGGGATAAACTAAAAACCAAATATCAGTTACAATCTCCACACAATCCTCTCCTTTCTTTTATCAGAAATCCGGCCTTTTATCCGGCATGGATCTACCCAAATTCTTTTAAAGCTTGGACAACATCAGGCATTCAGACACTAAATGACTTCATAGCATCTAAATCATTCCTTTCATTCCCATCGCTTAGAGAAAAATATGATCTACCAAACTCTGAGATATTTAGATATCTCCAAATCAAAAATTTCTATACACCATTCCTAAAGGGGGATACAGCATTATCCCAATTATCCATTTTTGAATCAATCTCTACAAAAGATCCATTTGCTAAAGGTACAGTTTCATCACTTTATAATCAATTATATGGAGTAGCAAATCTTAATAGACCCTCTTACGTTCAGAGGTGGGAGGAGGACCTGGGACGAACTTTAGAAGACACGGACTGGTCTAACATATGGCTCACATCTAAGTCATCTTCACCCAACATCTTAGCACTGGAGACAAATTATAAAGTCCTAACTCGCTGGTACCTTGTACCCGCTAGAGTGGCAAAATATTCACCTAATACCTCAGCTCTTTGTTTTCGAGGATGCCCAGAAATAGGCACATATTTACACATATGGTGGACGTGCCCAGTAATCCAAACCTTCTGGAAGGAAGTCTTCGTGATTGCATCTAAAATATTTAAAAAAATAATACAACCAGATCCATATTTAACTTTACTTAATCTAAAACCGGAATGGTTAACACTCTCTCAATTCAAACTTATGATCCAACTAATAACGGCTGCAAAACAAACAGTGGCCAAGGCATGGAAATCTCCTACATTGGTACTAGCAGAAACAATTCACAGAATGAATAATACAATGCCCCATGCTAAGATGGTAGCCATCGATCAAAATCAAATTCCAAAATTTGAAAAACTTTGGCATCCTTGGATAAAACAACAGTTCCTGTCAAACTTCAATGACTCTGTCCTGTTGCCATGGTAACAGATTAAATGACTTACAGAGACACCCATTCTAAGGCTTCAAAGAGAACTAAAAAGAATAATAAACTGACGAGCGGGACAACCTTGTGGACCATACCTCTACCTTTCAACCCTTTTTCTTCTTTCTCTTTCCTTTTCTCCACCTTACGATTAAAGCTCATTATCAGAATTTATTTGACCTATATACACTCTACTTGTAAACAATATGTATAGTAGGTATAAATCATTTAAATACCTACAAAAGTAACTAAGGAAATTATATATATCTTTAATTTAGGTTTACGTGAACCCAATGTTTAATATTTGAAATTTCATGATATTTACCTATATAAACCCTACTGTAAAACAATGAGCTTACTTTATAGATCCTTGTAAACTTACTTTATGTATCTTTATAACATTGTATACTCAATAAACTTCTTTTGACAAGGAAATCAAAAACATGGAAGTTGTTTTATGCACTGTGCTTTAAGAAACTGTAATCCAGTTAGGGTTTACCTGTACTTTTAATCATAATACCCATGTCAATTAAAAAACTCAGGAACATAAGCTTTCATTTTATAATATCAGCATTTTAATAAAAAAATTATAGTTATTTTTGACAGTCCAATATAACTTACTTGAAAAATCTTTAAAGTTTTGCTTACTGCCTGTCTGCTGGCCATCTCTTTTCACAACTTCCTGGATTCCATACATGCTTTGCATCTTCTCTTCTGCGCTCAGTCCTTTGGTTTACTTTTGATTTCTAAGGATTGTATATGACATGGTGCCCTGCTGCCTGCAAGCAGTGATTTCTGTGTTGACTCTGCCTCCTGAAGTTAAAGTGTTACTAAACTCGGAACTCTGATCTCCCACAGTACACAGAACATGGAAATGCAATAGATTTATTAAATATATACTGCTGAATACCATTTCTCATTAGCAGTTAGAGCAGTCTTGTGACTTCTATCAGTTTCCAGCAGAGCACTGGTTAAACCGTGTAGGAGGAGCTTACATTCTCCTCTGATTGTCCTATGAGGCTGCAGGAACCCTTTGTCTGGACAGTGGTTATTGGCCCTGTTCTGATCACATGCATTCTCCCAAGAAAAAAACTTTCTAGCAATACACACCAAACTGAGCATGTGCAGCCTGTCCCCAAGGCTCTGTTCTATCGGGAGATGGTTTGGGGACTGTAGAAGATGGGGATGACCAGAGAAGACAGGATCAAACAGACTTTTTACACAATGTAGAGGATTACCCCTTAGGTTTCAGAAAGCAGTGCCTACCCACAGGGCATAGTGAACATATGTCAGAGAATTCATGGAAGTAAATTTATGAGGATCTTCAAAGAATATATTTCCAAACATCAAGATTATTCAGAATAATAGGAGCAGGATAGAAATAATTAAAATACAATGTGAAAATAAGTACTGTATATGATTTACATTTTTGACCATAGATTCATATTAACCATGCCCTGATTGCCATAGGAAAAATAGCCAGGTTTCAGCATTTTTAAGATTTGGTGATGTGACTGCCAGGTAGACAGGCCATCTCCTGGGCTACCTTATTTAACACCTGAAAAAAACTGGCATGGTAGAAAGACAAGAGTCTATAATTCTTTAGGTCCCTCTTCTTTCCCCAGAAGATCTTTTGGACTTATTTGTGTAAACTCAAAAAAAAAGGCCATTAAAGGGGTTGTAAAGCTAAAAAAAAGTTGGCAATATCTGATCTATATGCTATATAGATCATGAATCTAGCTGTTATTTCTGCCGAAATTTTTTATTTACCTGTTAGATAAATAGGTTTTATCAGCACTTCCTCCTTTCCTCTCTGTATGTTCTCCTCAACTTCCGGGTTTTCGAGCGTACTCCCTGCAGCAACGTCACGGCTTCAAAGGAACTACAATTCCCTTGATACTTAGTGGCACTGCGCATGCGCAGTGCCGTTTTTTCGCTGTGTAACGATGAACCTGAGCCACACTTTCACTTCAGCAAAAAAGGGGACGGAGTAAAGGCTGGGCTGTGCTGAGATGGTCATTCAGAATACAATAGCAAGGCAAGAGAGGCGGAGCTACAGCGTCCTAGACACACCAGCGGCTCCCCCGCGGCTCCCCTGCCTCCCGTGCCTGTGAACACACACAGCGTCTCCCCGCAGGGATGTAGTCCCAAGAGAGGGGACGAGCACGTTGACTAACCCCCAGCCAGAACGGCTCGGATGATGGGAGCAAGCTTCTAGAGGAGGAACAGGAAGTTGAAAATTCACACACAGAAAAAAAAGCATTTACAAAGGAAAACGAAGGAAAAGGTAAGTGAACCAATAGTACACTACCTTAAATGAACATATTTAGAAAACAAAAAAACAAACCTTTACAACCCCTTTAAGGTTTGCCATGGCAAAGCAATAATATATTGAGTTGCCTTTTCTTCTGTACAAAACTAAAAGCTGGAACAAACGTGCTGTTGCCAACACCTCTGTTTTTGCAAACCAGCTCAAGTATGTTGCTGTTTGTGAACAGAACAAGTTCTGTTTTTCTTTTTTCACCCAGCCCAGTGTGCAGCACTGCCTATGTGAATGTTCTGCAGGATGTGACTAGTGTTTGGGCTTGGAGCCTGCCTGGTTATCATTGTACATAGGTCCAAATATTGGTCTCTGCATTGGATGACAGGTGCCTTTTCACTTGCATATAATCAGCTTCCAGTACTGCAGCATGGTAATTGTTCTGCATATACTGTGTGTTTTGTTGTCTACCTCCAGTGGTCTTCACTAGTTTAAATGCCTGTTCCAACTCAGCTGTGGGACACATGCTGTTTTTTTATTTAGCATAAGATATGAGGTTGTGGACTTTTTTTCACCTAATTTTAAGTTTTGAGGATTCTCTTACCATTACCATGACTGCTTGCAGTTTCCTGAATGTCATTGATTCACTTTCTGCCCTTCCCTTTCTTTACCTTGCTGTCCACAACCTTGCTCCTCTCCAGCCTAATGTCTTTTTTTTCAATATTGCCACCAAAAAGGTGTTTTTTCTTCAGTATTAATTTTAACAGACTGCTTCACTAACTCTTTGAAGCACCTTTTAATTCATGACCATTCAACTCATTTTTAGAATGCTTGTGTAGCACCACAGTTCAAAGCTTCTGGTCTTCTTTTTTAGACCACTAAAAACAGTCCTTGAGCTTAACAAAGACACCGCTTTCCGTATATGTAATACTAGACAAAAACAGCACTGACCCAACTCTTTTAAAGGCTATTGCCATTCCACCTGTGTGTGACTTTCATCATATTTTGAAAGATTAACATTTGTGGACTACTTACAGTGCATCTGAAAAGTATTCACATTGCTTCACTTTTTCCGCATTTTGGTATGTTACAGCCTTATTCCAAAATTGATTAAATTCATCATTTTCCTCAAAATTCTACAAACAATTCCACCTAAATGACAATGTGACAGAAGTTTGCTTGAAATCTTTGCAAATTTATTAAAAAAAAAAAAAAAGAAAAAAAAGGAAAATCCCATGTACATACAGTTGTGCTCATAAGTTTACATAACCTGGCAGAATTTGATTTCTTGGCCATTTTTCAGAGAATATGAATGATTACACAAAAATGTTTTTCACTAATGGTTAGTGTTTGGCTGAAGCCATTTATTATCAATCAACTGTTTACTCTCTTTAAAATTATAATGACAACAAACTACCCAAATGACCCTGATCAAAAGTTTTCATACCCCAGTTCTTAATACCGTGTATTGCCCCCTTTAAAATCAATGACAGCTTGAAGTCTTTTGTGGTATTTGTGGAAGAGGCTTGTAACGACACCCCAAGTATGAAAGGGGTTAAAGCCGTTTAACACATTCCATTTCCAAACACAAAGGCAGCTATCGAACACTCCCATCAGCCAACAAGAAACCCATACGAATAATTCTCCCCCAAGTACAAGACGAGGCTCTGTCTTGAGGTTCAAGCAGGAATTTGGTTATTAGAACCAAAATTGCAAGTCTTTATGTACAGTTAAAGAGGAGTTCCCCCCTCCTGCTCATATTACTCTAACAATACACCTGTGACCAGAAACAGAATTAACATGAACTAATTAACTAATCCTTTAGACGGCCTAGGTGACTCAGAGACATGACCTTTAGGACAGACTTCATGTCTCCTAGCTCACCGACTATACAATACACATTATCATACATCTCAATACAATTGTAGGGTTAATTAGCACACTGGATGAAAAGACTCTTTAGAAGCTGTGACAAGTCATACTAGACTAATTTACATTATAGCAGACACAGACAGAGACAGGTGGCAGGAATTGACATCAGCATCTCCTCACAGTATGTGTCCCAGCAGTATGAATCAGTCACTATTTGTAATATGCCACATACAGGGTCCCTAGAGTCTGTGTCTCTTGGGGGACATGGACCCGAATCTAAAGTAATGCCACCTCAAGGGTCCCCAGGCATACAGCTCACAAAGGGCACCGTTCCCCCAAATGCCAGGGCCCATAATCGGTCGGCAAGAGGCTAGCATTCAGTCCCCTCCAAAAGCCTCTGTCTTGGCTAGGTCTGTCACAAGGCTCTTTATCTTCTCAGATGGTAAAGCTGCACATTCCTCTTGGCAAAAAGCCTCCAGTTCCTGTAAATTCTTGGGCTGTTGTCACGATCAGGCATCAGGCTTGAAGACCAGTTGCTATAGCAGTTGCAGGACCACCGACCAACAGGATAGGTACACAGGCAGTCCCCCTGGCAGATGACACAGGCTCACCTGAGATGCGAGTCTAAGTACTAACCAGTGTTCACCAGAGCTCCTGATAGTGGATATGGATTTAGCTGCCTGTTAGTACCAGGTCGCGGTCCTCAGGTTTGCCCCACAAGGGTGTGAGCAAGCAGGGGTCCAGTAGTGGATGAGCAGATAAGGATCAAACAGCAGCATGGTCAGTAAACAAGCCAAAAGGTTGGTAACGAGTAGTTGCAGGTTGGGATCAGGCAGTGGAGTAGTTGAGAAACAAGCCAAGGGTCAATCACGAGTGGTAGCAAGATAATAGGATTTTTATAACAGCTTACCTGTAAAATCCTTTTCTTTGAAGTACATCACGGGACACAGAGCCATAGTAGTTACTATGTGGGTTATAGGCCACCTTCGGGTGATGGACACTGGCACGCCCTAAGACAAAAAGTGCACTCCCTATATAACCCCTCCCACTGCTGGGAGTACCTCAGGTTTGTAGCAAAGCAATACATGTGTATACCAAGAAGGGAGGGACCTTTGTGTCCCGTGATGTACTTCAAAGAAAAGGATTTTACAGGTAAGCTGTTATAAAAATACTATTTTCTTATCGTACATCATGGGACAAAGAGCCATAGTAGTTACTATGTGGGATGTCCCATAGTAGGGCACTAAGAGACTAGAGGACTTATACTGCAGCCTGTAGTACACTGCGCCCAAAGGCGATATCCTCATGACCTTTTACATCTACTTGATAGAATCTGGTAAATGTATGGACTGAAGACCAAGTTGCAGCCTTGCAGATCTGAGCCATGGAGGCTTGGTGATGCACTGCCCAAGAAGCACGAACAGCCTTGGTGGAGTGCGCTTTAATATGAAAAGGAGGAATCTTCCTTTTTAAACCATAAGCTTGAACAATCACTTGAGGAATCCATTTAGAAATAGTAGATTTCGACGCTGCCTGTCCTCTTTTAGGACCGTCTGGCAACACAAACAAAACATCTGTTTTACGAATCTCAGCGGTCACTTTCAAAATAGACCTTAACCGCTCTTGCCACATCAAGAGAATGTAGTGACTTTTCTTCCACAGAACAAGGTTCTGAAGAAAATTAAGGCAGAACAATATCCTGGTTTAAATGAAAACCTGACGCTACCTTCGGTAGGAAATTAGGATGAGGCTGCAATACAACCTTATCCTTATGAATAATCAAATATGGCTCGTTACAAGAAAGCCAACTCTGATACTCTTCTTGCAGAAGATATGGCAACCAAGAAAATTATTTTCCTTGTCAAGAGGACCAAGGGAATATCTCAAATTGGCTCAAAAGGCTGTTTTTGTAAAGCCGACAGGACTAAATTTAATTTCAAGGGTTCAGGGGTGACCTAATTGGGGGATTAATCTGCGTTACCCCCTGAATAAAGTTACGAACCAAAGAGTGTGAAGCAAGCGGTCGTTGAAAAAATACAGATAAGGCCAACACCTGGCCCTTGATAGTACTCAAGGCCAGCTTCATTTCTAATCCCATCTGCAGGAATTCAAGGATCCTACCTATGACATATTTTCTGGGGTGCCAACACCTGGATTCACACCAGGAGACATATGCCTTCCAGACTCTATAGTATATGACTCTGGAGGCCGGCTTCCTAGCATTAACCAAAGTAGAAACTACTGAAGCTGACAGCCCACGGTCCTTTAGAATGTGGGTTTCAGTAGCCAAACCGTTAAATTTAGCGTTTGTAAGGTAGGATGGAATACCGCACCTCTCGAGAGAAGGTCTGGCTACAGTGGTAGGGTCCAAGGGTCCCCTACCGCCATCTTTATGATCTCGGCAAACCAAGATCTCCTGGACCACGCTAGGGCCACCAGAATCACCTCCTTCCCTTCTTGCTTGATCCTGTGAAGAAGACGCGGAAGCAGCAGAACAGGAGGGAACGCATAGATCAGTGAAAACTGATCCCACGGAAAGGCCAAGGCATCTGTTCCGTATGCCATCGGATCCATTGTCCTTGACACATAGTTGTCAATCTTGTTGAACCTGGACGCGAACAGATCCACGTCCGGAACTCCCCATTTTTGACATAATGACAGAAAGAAGTCGGGATGAAGGGACCATTCTCCCGGGAACAATTGTTGGCGACTTAAGTAGTCCGCCTGCCAATTCTCTATCCCTGGAATGAAAATTGCTGATAGGCAAGGAATGTTGTTTTCTGCCCAAGAAAGAATATGATTCACCTCTTTCTGTGCCCCCATGGTGATTGATATAGGCCACCGCTGTGGCATTGTCAGATTGGATTCTGACAGGACAGTTCCATAGTCTGAACGTCCAGGCCTCCAGGGCCAGGCGTACTGCCCGAATCTCTAGAATATTGATGGGCAAGGTCATCTCTGATTTGGACCATTTCCCTTGGACAGACGCTTCTTCCAGGACTGCTCCCCAGCCCAGAAGGCTGGCATCTGTTGTTACCACCTTCCCGGTAACTGGTAGAAAGAATTTCCCTTTTTGAAGATTCTTGGACATCAACCACCAATTGAGACTCTGGCTCACATTGGGGGATAAATGCATTGGGAAGTCCAGAGCTTGGACCTTCTTGTTCCAAGTTGACAGGATACTGTTTTGCAGCAGTCTTGAATGAAACTGCGCATAAGGAATGGCTTTGAAAGAAGCTACCATCTTTCCCAACAATTTCATGCAAAGTCAAATAGAAGGATTCTTCTTTGTTTTGACCAACTGAATCAGTTCCTTTATGGAACTGATCCTTTCTCGGGGCAAAAACACCCTCTGAGCTGTATTTATGATCAGCCTCAAGTACTGCAATCTCCTTGATGGTTTTAAGGATTTCTCTAGGTTGAGAATGCAACCTAGGTATTCCAGGTAGCTGACTGCGGTGACCAAAGTTTGGTTTAAGCGGGCTACCGATTGATCTATCAAGTGTAGATCGTCTAAGTAGGCTAGTATCGTTATACCTTGAGCCCTTAGCCTGGCTAAAGGAGGAGCCAGGATCTTTGTAAACAATCGAGGTGCAGTAGCTAGACCGAAAGGCAGAGCTACAAACTGGAAATGAAGATTTTCCACCTCAAAACGTAGAAATTTCTGGTGAGCGGGGAAAATCGGCACATGGAGATAAGCATCCTTGATGTCGATTGGCTCCAGAAGTTCTCCCCCTTGTAGGATGGAGACTACTGATTGGATTGACTCCATGCGAAAAGAACGGATATTCAAAAACCGGTTTAGATCTTTGAAATCTAAAATGGGTCTGACATCCCTGTTTGGTTTTGGAACCGTGAACAGGTTTGAATACAACCCCAAACCTTGCTCTTCCAATGGGACCACCGATATCACTTTTTGAGACAAGAGATGAGCCAAAGCTAGAAAGAGAGACTACTTTTTCACTGGATCTCTGAGAACGTTTGATCCGAAAAAACGAGGAGACGGGAACTCTCGGAACTCTAGTTTGTAACCTAGAGAAATTGAGGAAGCCACCCATCTGTCTTGACATTGTTCCTGCCAGACCTTTGAAAACTGTAGAAGCCTTCCCCCCACTCGAGCGAGCGGGGGCGCCCCTTCATAAGGAGGCTTTAGTATTCTGTTTTGTGGGTTTCTTCCCCCAGGTCCTTTTTTGGCTCTGGGACTGACCCTGAGGTTTACCTCTTGAACCTGACAGTGGAAGCCATCGTGACTGCCTGGAGGCTGACTGGGGAAGAAGCATGTTTAAAAGAAAAATGCTTAATCTTCTTCTTAACCGGTAAAAGAGAACTTTTCCCATTAGAAATTCTTTGGATATACTTATCCAGATCGTCTCCAAACAACCGTCCACCATGAAAAGGGAAACTGGCCAAGAGCTTTTTGCATGGCACTTCGGCTGACAAATTTTTCAACTATATGATTCTACGCACATGTACCAGCCCTAGCATGAGCCTTGAGGCCTGGAGAATAGAATCTTTCATAGCGTCTACTGTAAAACACAACACTTCTGATATTCCAACCAAATCCTGGGTCTGCTGATCAGGAATAACTTTGAGTACCTCTATAAACTGGTCCTTTAAGGACTGAGATACTCCGCTGCCAGTGCAGGTTGGACGACTGAACCTGCAAACGAAATATAGTTTTTAAAAAGGAACTCCAACTTCTTATCCGTTGGATCCTTTAGCATATGAGCATTGTCTACTGGACAAGTCAGGTTTTTATTTACAGAGGATATAGCAGCGTCAATTGCTGGAATTCCCCATTTCTTATAAAACTCTTCCTCCATAGGATAAAGTATTGAAAACTTTTTCGGAGGAAAAAACTGTTTATCTGGGTGCTCCCACTCAGAATACATCAGCTTCCTTAGCCATGAATGGATAGGAAAAGAATGAACAGATTGGGAAGGCTTTAGTGAACCCAAACCAGAAGTGGGCTCCTCGACTGACTGCGTTATTGGCAGTAAAAATGTGGAGCAGACCAATTCAGTGAGAGACTGTACCAACAATCTTTCCTGCGAACCTGACACTTCCGTATCAGGTTCTTCGGAAGAGGAGACTTCAGCCTTTTCCTGGTCCTTTGAAAGAAATTCGTCATCTCTCACTCCTTGTTCCACAGCAATGGACGGGCACCTGCTGCGCTTAGTCCCACTCTGGGATGCAATTAAAGCATCGATTTTTTGCTCCAAGCTTAAAATGGTTGAAGAAAAAAACCTCCTTAGTAATATACACGGGCTGCAGTGTTAAGAGCAGCTTCAACACTTGCCCCTCCTGATGGCTCAATCTGACCAGCCATATTACTCTCAGGGCAGGATGCCATCTTTACTGGGATGGATCTAGGCTTCAGTGTGACTGTAGCAGTCCTTCTAGAGCCCTTTTTTGAGGTGTTTTTCACCCCCTTCCGACCATAGCCCGATGCACAAAGCAGAGGTACTACCAAAAGGAATGCATCCACTGCTTGAGCAAAAGTCCAGCCCTGTTGCTGCTATTAATGGTAATAGTAAATGTATCAAAAGGAATGCCTGTGTCACCGAACCTCTTATATGCCACCTTTGCTCTTGTGTCCCTCCTGCAGCATGTAACAGCACAAATGGTGCCTTTTAAAACATACCTTCCCGTGATGGACGTTGGAGGACGCCAACGCTGCACTAAGTCCCGCCGCCCCTACCTCCGGTAAGTCTGGGAACCCTCCCAGACTTACTGGAGGTCTGCTGCTTGGATGGAGGAAGAAGAAACTGCTGCTTCCTCTACACAACGTGAGCTTTCTGAGAAGCATGAGACAGTAAGTGCTCAGTACAGCCCTCAGTGGTGACACATAGGCATGACAACACTTACTAAATTTAAAGGAGACAATCGTAAGAAAACTTAAAAAAATTTCTTAGAAAACTCCACTTACCTTTCCCGCTGCAGGGTTTTCTGTGGTAAACCAACAGATCCTTCATGGTGGGTTACGTTAAACCTTCAAGAGCTGGGGATCCTCGAGGAAACCCACAATCCTGGACCTATAATAGCAGCACCGCCAGTAGAAACTTTATGGCCTTAATACCAAAAAGTACTGGATCCCGGGGTCCAGCTCTCTAAAGAGAAACGTTACAGGCAAGACCTCGTTTCTTCAGATACGAGGCCCGGGTGCCGTTCAATTCAGCCAAAAAGACACTTTGAATGGATCCGGCTGCATGGCTAGCCCCAGCAAGGATTGCTCCAGTGGAGCTCAGCACAGCACATCTTTACTCGTGACCAACACCTTAGACACTGGCGAAAAAACTGAGGTACTCCCAGGAGGGGAGGGGTTATATAGGGAGTGCATTTTTTGTCTTAGGGCGTGCCAGTGTCCATCACCTGAAGGTGGCCTATAACCCACATAGTAACTACTATGGCTCTGTGTCCCGTGATGTACGATAAGAAACAGACGGCAGGGAAGACAAGGTCAAGGCACTGGCTGAGAAGGCACAATAACCTGGCAAAGAGGAAGTGCTGAGGCAAGGCTTATATAGGAAGTTTGTGGGAGGAGCAAGGAGTTCAAGGTTCAACAGCAATCAAGACACAAGGCAGGGTTGTCCAATGAATCAGGTAGGATTGTCCAATAGATCAGGCAGGGAGCTGTCCAGCATCCCAGATAGCTCAGTGGGAAGAGTCAAAGCTGGACACAGGAAAGGTCCCAGGTTCGAGCCCAGGTCCTGACAGCTGTCTTGCATGAACTGCACATATTGAGATCTCCCCAGAGTGGCTCAATGATATTGAGGTCAGCAGACTGAGATGGCCTCTCCAGAACCTTCACTTTATTCTGCTGTAACCAATGACAGGTTGACTTGGCCTTGTGTTTTGGATCATTGACATGTCGGAATGTCCAAGTACGTCCCATGCGCAGCTCCCTGGCTGATGAATGGAAAGGTTCCTCCAGTATTTTTTGATAACATACTGCATTCATCTTGCCATCAATTTCAACCAATTTTCCTGTGCCTTTTGTAGCTCACACATCTGCAAAACAGCGATCCACCTCAGTGTTTCACAGTATGAATGGTGTACCTTTCATCATAGGCCTTGTCGACTCCTCTCCAAATGTAGCATTTATGGTTGTGGCCAAAAAGCAAAATTTTGGTCTTATCCCTCCAAATTACTTTGTGCCAGAAGGTTTGAGGCTTGTCTCTGTGCTGTTTGGCATATTGTAAGCGGGATACTTTGTGGCATTTGCATAGTAATAGCTTTCTTCTGGCGACTCGACCATGCAGCCCATCTTTCTTCAAGTGCCTGCTTATTGTGCATCTTGAAACAGCCAAACCACAGAGTCCTGTATTTCACCTGAAGTTATTTGTGGGTTTTTCTTTGCATCCGAACAATTTTCCTGGCAGTTGTGGCTAAAATTTTAGTTGGTCTACCTGACCGTGGTTTGGTTTCAACAGAACCCCTCATTTTCCACTTCTTGATTAGAGTTTGAGCACTGTTGATTGGCATTCTCAATTCCTTGGATATCTTTTTATATCTTTCCTGTTTTTTAACTACCTTTTCTCGCAGATCCTTTGACAATTCTTTTGCTTTCCCCATGACTCAGAATCCAGAAATATCAGTGCAGCATGGATGAAAGATGCAAGGGTCTGTCAGGAGTCCAGAAACTTTTGACCTTTTATACACACATGCTAATTACAGAAAAATGGATCACAGGTGAGGATGGTTACCTTTAACAGCCATTCAAACCCCTTTGTGTCAACTTGTGTGCATGTTATCAGGCCAAAATCACCAGGGTATGTAAACTTTTGATTGGGTAGTTTCTGTTGTGATTATGATATAAAAAGAGTAAACACGGTTGATTGATAATATATGGCTTCAGCCAAACACTAGCCATGAGTGAAAGAAAATTTTTTTGTTATCATTCATATTCTCTGAAAAATGGCCTAGAAATCATAAATTCTGCCAGGGTATGTAAACTTATAAGCACAGCTGTAAGTATTCACAGCCTTTGCCATGGCACTCAAAATTAAGCTCAGGTGCATCCTGTTTCCACTGATCATCCTTGAGATGTTTCTACAACTTGTTTGCAGTCCACCTGTGGTAAATTAAGTTGATTGGACATGATTTGGAAAGGCACACACCTGTCTACATAAGGTCCCACAGTTAACAGTGAATTCAGAGCACAAACCAAGCCATGAAGTCCAAGGAATTGTCTGTAGACCTCCGAGACAGGGTTGTATTGAGGCACAGATCTGGGGAAGGGTACAGAAACATTTCTGCAGCATTGAAGCGCCCAATGAGCACATTTGCCTCCATCATCCCTAAATGGCCGAAGCTTGGAACCACCAGGACTCTTCCTAGAGCACGTCACCCGGCCAAACTGAGCAATCGGGGGAGAAGGGCTTTAGTCAAGGAGGTGACCAAGAACCTGATGGTCACGCTGACAGAGCTCCAGCGTTTCTTTGTGGAGAGAGGAGAACCTTCCAGGAGAACAACCATCTCTGCAGCACTCCACCAATCAGGCATGTGTGGTACAGTGGCCATACGGAAGCCACTCCTCAGTAAAAGGCACATGACAGCCCGACCGAAGTTTGACAAAAGGCACCCGAAGGACTCTGACCATGAGAAACAAAATTATCTGGTCTGATGAAATAAAGATTAAACTCTTTGGCCTTAATGGCTGGAGGAAACCAGGCACCGCTCATCACCTGGCCAATACCATCCCTACAGTGAAGTATGGTGGTGACAGCATCATACTGTGGGGATGTTTTTCAGCATCAGGAACTGGGATACTAGTCAGGATCAAGGAAAAGATGAATGTAGCAATGTACAGAGACATCCTTGATGAAAACCTGCTCCAGAGTGCTCTGGACCTCAGACTGGGGAGAAGATTCATCTTCCAACAGGACAACGACCCTAAGCACACAGCCAAGATAACAGAGCAGTGGCTACAGGACAACTCTGTGAAGGTCCTTGAGTGGCCCAGCCAGAGTTTAGACTTCAACCCGATTGAACATCTCTGGAGAGGTCTGAAACTGACTGTGCACCAACGCTCCCCATCCAACCTGATGGAGCTTGAAAAGTCCTGCATAGAAGAATGGGAAAAACTGCCCAAAAACAGGTGTTCCAAGCTTGTAGCATCATACTCAAAAAGACTTGAGGCTGTAATTGTTGCCAAAGGTGCTTCAACAAAGTATTGAGCTAAGGCTGTGAATACTTACAGTGGGGCAAAAAAGTATTTAGTCAGCCACCAATTGTGCAAGTTCTCCCAATTAAAAATATGAGAGAGGCCTGTAATTGTCATCATAGGTATACCTCAACTATGAGAGACAAAATGTGGAAACAAATCCAGACAATCACATTGTCTGATTTTTAAAAGAATTTATTTGCAAATTATGGTGGAAAATAAGTATTTGGTCACCTACAAACAAGCAAGATTTCTGGCTCTCACAGACCTGTATCTTCTTCTTTAAGAGGCTCCTCTGTCCTCCACTTATTACCTGTATTAATGGCACCTGTTTGAACTGGTTATCAGTATAAAAGACACCTGTCCACAACCTCAAACAGTCACACTCCAAACTCCACTATGGTGAAAACCAAAGAGCTGTCGAAGGAGACCAGAAACAAAATTGTAGACCTGCACCAGGCTGGGAAGACTGAATCTGCAATAGGCAAGCAGCTTGTTGTGAAGAAGTCAACTGTGGGAGCAATAATTAGAAAATGGAAGACATACAAGACCACTGATAATCTCCCTCGATCTGGGGCTCCACGCAAGATCTCACCCCGTGGGGTCAAAATGATCACAAGAACGGTGAGCAAAAATCCCAGAACCACACAAAGGGACCTAGTGAATGACATGCAGAGAGCTGGGACCAACGTAACAAAGGCTACCATCAGTAACACACTACGCCGCCAGGGACTCAGATCCTGCAGTGTCCGACGTGTCCCCCTGCTTAAGCCAATACATGTCCGGGCACGTCTGAGGTTTGCTAGAGAGCATTTGGATGATCCAGAAGAGGATTGGGAGAATGTCGTATGGTCAGATGAAACCAAAGTAGAACTGTTTGGTAGAAACACAACTCGTCGTGTTTGGAGGAGAGAGAATGCTGAGTTGCAACCAAAGAACACCATACCTATTGTGAAACATGGGGGTGGCAACATCATGCTTTGGGGCTGTTTCTCTGCAAAGGGAACAGGACGACTGATCCGCGTGCATGAAAGAATGAATGGGGCCATGTATCGTGAGATTTTGAGTGCAAACCTCCTCCCATCAGCAAGGGCATTGAAGATGAAACGTGGCTGGGTCTTTCAGCATGACAATGATCCCAAACTCACTGCCCGGGCAACGAGGGAGTGGCTTCATAAGAAGCATTTCAAGGTCCTGGAGTGGCCTAGCCAGTCTCCAGATCTCAACCCCATAGAAAACCTTTGGAGGGAGTTGAAAGTCCGTGTTGCCCAGCGACAGCCCCAAAACATCACTGCTCTAGAGGAGATCTGCATGAAGGAATGGGCCAACATACCAGCAACAGTGTGTGACAACCTTGTGAAGACTTACAGAAAACGTTTGACCTATGTCATTGCCAACAAAGGATATATAACAAAGTATTGAGATGAACTTTTGATATTGATCAAATACTTATTTTCCACCATAATTTGCAAATAAATTATTTCAAAAATCAATGTGATTGTCTGGATTTGTTTCCACATTTTGTCTCTCATAGTTGAGGTATACTAATGATGACAATTACAGGCCTCTCTCATCTTTTTAAGTGGGAAAACTTGCACAATTGGTGGCTGACTAAATACTTTTTTGCCCCACTGTATGTACATGGGAGTTTTTTTCCCTGTTTTTTAAAATTTGCAAAGATTTCAAACAAACTTCTTTCACGTTGTCATTATGGGGTATTGTTTGTAGAATTTTCAGGAAAATAATGAATATAATCCATTTTGGAATAAGGCTGCAACGTAACAAAATGTGGAAAAAGTGAAGCGCTGTGAATACTTTCCGGATGCACTGTTAATATGGCCGGTTGGATTAAGTGGTTAACAGGTAGCCAGTATGGGTGCATAATATGTTCCGTCCCTACTTCACCTATCAATTCAGTCACGTGTTTAAGCTATTTAATCACTTCATTTCTTTTCCTTTTTATATTTTTTCATATATCAGCACTTTATGTAACAGGCACTTTATATATATCTTACTTTAATGGGCCATTGGTTCTGCTTTCTTGCACTTGTTCCCATTCACCTATAATTCTAATTTCACTTGATTGAGCCCATACACTCTTTCCTTACCAGTAAAGTTGGCACAATTTTTGAGAACCGATAGCTCTTTATAGGACTGCCTTCTTTATGGAGGTTTCTTCATCGCAATCCTTTTAAAATCTATAGCACATGCGCTAACTTCTCCCTGTGTTCTGTGTTGCTGTCACAGGGGATTGCTTTGTCAGTATTTGGCCTCACTCCTCTCCACAATTCCCGAGGGGAACCATGTGCACCATTGGGTGATTGTGTCCAGCTGTTTTTATTCATTTCTATCTGAAAGATTCACCAATCCAATTACTATACCATTGAACATTTGTGGAGGTTCATAGCATGACTCCAGTGATCTGCAAGTCGGGTTTTCCTTTTCTCTTTTTTTGTCTTTCCCCCTTCTTTTCTTCTTTCCCACTTCCCTTCTCTTTCCTCTCCTTCTTTTCCCTCCCTCCCCTCCTCCCCCCTTCTTATTTGTTCTTCTTTTTCTTTAGCAACCTTGTCTCTATTTTTAGATGTCCATATGTACCTCTCCTGAGGAAGCGAGTTTTTATCTTGCGAAACACGTAGAGAATTAGTACATAGTATCCATTCTGTGGAAGTTCAGCTTTGATGTATTCAATTATGGTGATCCATGTATAGATACTTTTGATAACTATGTACTAAAGATTATTTTAAATGTATGTAATTCATTTTTTGTATTAATAAAATTATTTTTGTTAAATTTTTTTGGTGGTTGTGCCTTGTTACTTGGGAAATTTTTCAGTGTGTTCCTATATTTTGGGACTGAGACATGCCCATGCCCCAAGCATGCCAGCTTATGCTGTGCATAATATGTGTGTCTTTTTATACCACATGTCTGTATCTGGGAGTATGTATTTTAAATATAATTTCATATTGGAGACAAATACAGGTTATATTTTTATGGCATATCTCTGAGTCTGTTTAAAAAAGATATTGTGCCACCGTGTTTTTGCCTAATACTTTTTTTTTTTTTTAAATATTGTGATGGGAAAAATACTTTTGCGCCATAGCTTAGAATAGACCAGACAAGTCTCAAAGTTAATTATAAACCTGTCATCCTTTTCCAGACATTTCCTTTAAATCCACACTGTGATTATTTTGCTTCTTAACCTGTAGCAACGGTTTTGTATTGAAATCTCTAGGTTAATAAAAGTGTCTAACTGCTGTTCAAATATGGCATAAGCCTACAGAGTGTCATAAGGCACATAAGGCAACGCTTGCTGCTAGTGCATTTTAAAAGGGTGATAGTGAGTAGGTATGAAAACATTACTGATTTGGTTTTGAAAGATGTTAGCAGTAATCAGTATGGATTCATGAAGAATCGTTCTTGCCAAACCAATCTATTAACCTTCTATGAGGAGGTGAGGTGCCATCTAAATAAAGGAAGGCCCGTAGACGTGGTATATCTGAATTTTGCAAAAGCATTTGACACAGTTCCCCATAAACGTTTACTGTACAAAATAAGGTCCGTTTGGCGTGGACCATAGGATGAGTACATGGATTGAAAACTGGCTACAAGGGCGAGTTCAGAGAGTGGTGATAAATGGGGAATACTCGGAATGGTCAGAGGTGGGTAGTGGGGTCCCTCAATTTGTTCATAAATGACCTGGAGGATGGGGTAAACAGTTCAATCTCTGTAATTGCGGACGATACTAAACTAAGCAGGGCAATAACTTCTCCGCAGCATGTGGAAACCTTGCAAGAAGATCTGAACAAATTAATGGGGTGGACAACTACATGGCAAATGAGCAAATGAGCATGAACCTCTGGGGGAATTTTGGATGGAAAAGGACCTGGGGGTCCTAGTAGACGATAGGCTCAGCAATGGCATGCAATGCCAAGCTGTTGCTAACAAAGCAAACAGAATATTGGCATGCATTAAAAAAGGGATTAACTCCAGAGATAAAGCGATAATTCTCCCACTCTACAAGGCTCTGGTCTGGCCTCACCTGGAGTATGCTGTCCAGTTCTGGGCACCAGTCCTCAGGAAGGATGTACTGGAAATGGAGCGAGTACAAAGAAGGGCAGCAGAGCTAATAAAGGGTCTGGAGGACATTAGTTATGAAGAAAGGTTGCGAGCACTGAACTTATTCTCTCTGGAGAAGAGATGCTTGAGAGGGGATATGATTTCAATTTACAAATACCGTACTGGTGACCTCACAATAGGGATAAAACGTTTTCTTGGAAGGGAATTTAACAAGACACGTGGCCACTCATTAAAATTAGAAGAAAAGAGGTTTAACCTTAAACTACGTAGAGGGTTTTTTACTGCAAGAGCAGCAAGGATGTGGAATTCCCTTCCACAGGCGGTGGTCTCAGCAGGGGGCATCGATAGTTTCAAAAAACTATTAGATAAGCACCTGAATGAGCGCAATATACAGGGATATACAATATAATACTGACACATAATCACACACATAGTTTAGACTTGATGGACTTGTGTCTTTTTTCAACCTCACCTACTATGTAAATATGTAACTATGACAATTAATCCGTATTGAAGCTAGGATCAGATTGAAGGCACTTAAGAAGCAGTTTACACACTGATTTTTACTAGTTTCTGTGCAGTGCAGTGCATCCGGAAAGTGCTTCACTTTTTCCACATTTTATGTTACAGCCTTATTCCAAAATGATTAAATTGATTATTTTCTTCAAAATTCTACAAACAATACCCCATAATGACATTGTGAAAGAAGTTTGTTTGATATCTTTGCAAATTTATTAAAAATAAAAAACAAAATCCCATGTACAAAAGTATTCACAGACTTTGCTCAATACTTTGTTGAAGCACATTTGGCACCAATTACATCCTCAAGTCTTTTTGAGTATGATTCTACAAGCTTGGCACACCTATTTTTGGGCAGTTTCTCCCATTCTTCTTTGCAGGACCTCTCAAGTGCCATCAGGTTGGATGGGGAGCATCAGTGCACAGACATTTTCAGATCTCTCCAGAGATTCAGGTTTAAGTCTGGGTTCTGGCTGGGTCATTCAAGGACATTCACAGAGTTGTCCTGTAGCCACTCTTGTCTTCGTACATTGCTGCATTCATCTTTCTCTTGATCCTGACTAGTCTCCCAGTTCCTGCCACTGAAAAACCTCCCCACAGCATGATGCTGCAACCACCATGCTTTACTGTAGGGATGGTATTGGCCAGGTGATGAACGGTGCCTGGTTTCCTCCAAACTTGACGCTTCCCATCCAGGCCAAAGAGGCCTGATTGGTGGAGTGCTGCAGAGATGATTGTTCTTCTGGAAGGTTCTCCTGTCTCCACAGAGAAATGCTGGAGCTCTGTCAGAGTGACCATTAGGTTTTTGGTCACCTCCTTGACTAAGGCCCTTCTCCCCCGATTGCTCAGTTTGGCTGGGCGGCCCATTCTAGGGAGAGTCCTGGTGGTTCCAAACTTCTTCCATTTACGGATAATGGAGGCCACTGTGCTCATTGGGACCTTCAATGCTGCTGAAATGTTTCCGTACCCTTCCTCTGATTTGTGCCTCAATACAATCCTGTCTCGGAGGGTTACAGACAATTCCTTGGACTTCATGGCTTGGTTTGTGCTCTGACATGCACTGTTAACTGTGGGACCTTATATAGACAGGTGTGTGCCTTTCCAAATCATGTCCAATCAAATTAATTTACTCCAATCAAGTTGTAGAAACATCTCAAGGATGATCAGTGGAAAGGGGATACACCTGAGCTCAATTTGAGTGTCATGGCATAGGCTGTGAATACTTATGTACATGTGATTTTTTTTCATTTTTTATTTTTATTTTCCAATAGTTTTTATTCAAGTTTTCATAAATACAAAGTAAAGATCATGGCATTGGATTTAACAGTTTATTTTTAATGAATTTGCAAAGATTTCAAACAAACTTCTTTCACGTTGTTATTATGGGGTATTGTTTGAAGAATTTTGAGGAAAATAACAAATTTCATCCCTTTTGGAATAAGGCTGTACCATAACAAAATGTGGAAAAAGTGCAGCGCTGTGAATACTTTCAGGATGCACTGTGTATTCAAAAAGATATGTGAATAACATTACAGTGGCTAATGTTTGTGGAGAACTGATATAAATGTATGGTATATCCTGCCATAATTAACTACGCTTTTGGAATTACCAGCAGCCTCATTCCATAGGATAGATCTGTTATATCATTCTTCCATCAACAGAATGTTTGCTGCCTCCCAGATGTCACCCACAGACATCTCCTGTTTCTGTCATCTGTTGCTTGAGTGTAGTCTTTCCACATGACAGTAAAGCAGCAGTAGTTTGACAGATCTCGCTGTGCCTCTGCAGCAAATCATTTCATTTCTAGAGGTGCCTTGATTAGGTTTGTCTTGATATTATTACATTGTAGGAAATATTACACTGGTACCGTAGTATAGCAAATTGCTTTAAATGTGTAAATGGCTTTTGATGATGTCATTCACAGACCTCTGTACGCTGTATAATGTTTTTTTTCATAATTGATTTCCCAGCAAGAAAGCGCCACGTAATAATGGTTGAATAATGAGCTTTGCAAGATAGTGACTTTTTGAGGCCCTTTTGCATAGAGTTTGTGCTGTGATGTTAAATAATAAACATATACCAATCAGCCATAACATTAAAAGCACCCACTCTAATATTAACCACCCACATTATATTGAGTAGGTCCCACTTTTACCGCCAAAAAAGCCCTGCCCCATCAAAGCATGTACTCTTCTAGACCTATGCAGGTATGCTGTGGTATCTGGCACCAAGCTATCAGTAGCAGATCCTTTAAATCCTGAAAGTTGTGAGGTAGGGCCTCCATGGATCGGACTTGTTTTTCCCGCACATCCCACAGGTGCTCGGCTGGATTGAGATCTTGAGAATTTAGAGGCCAACTCAACACCTCAAAGACATCCTATTCCCTTGCTTCATGGTCCAGTTCTGATGCTCACATGCCCATTGTAGGTGCTTTTGGAATGTGGAGACGAGCCAGCATGGGCACCCTGACCTTTCTGCAGCTACTTGGCTCCATATGCAACAAACTGCCGTGCACTGTGTGTTCTTTCTACCGGTACCAGCAATTAAAATGTATGGGTTTTTATTTTTATTTTAGAACCATACTTACCTAGGTAGATGCAGCATCGGGCCGATGCTACATCTGTCCCCCTGACGCCTCTAACACTGGGAACTGAGCGATCAAACACAATCGCTCGATTCTCACAGCTCCCCAAGCAGCACCTCTCTGCTCTGCCCCCCCACGCTCACTGGAGTACTGGGCTGTGGAGGGGGTGGGAGCGGCTGGCTCAGGCTCTCAGCGGCTTACTTAGAGGCTGAGCCTGGTGCTGGTCCAGACATGTGGGCGGATCCAAACTCCATTGTCAGGATCTTGCCCAAACCTGGATCGGCTCTGTGACGTCAGCAGACAGCGGACTTCAGCCCGCTGTCTGCTGAAAACAGGTTACAGGCGTGCAGAATGAACTGCACTCCTGTGATACACAGGAGAAGTACAGCCAAATGAGCTTTGACTGTACCTCTCCTGTAACATTTTCAGCAATGTGAGCTACACCAGCGCCTCTTCTATTGGATTGGACTACACAGGCCAACCTTCGCTCCCCACGTTCATCAATGAGCCTTGGCTGCCGATGACCCTGTTGCCCGCTCGCCGGTGTTTCTTCCTTGGACCACTTTTGATCAGTCATGACCACTGCAGACCAAGTACATGACCCAGTCATCTAACCATTACAATCTGGCCCTTGTAAAAGTTGCTCAAATCATTACAGTTTTTTTCTGCTTTCTGCTTTTTTTCTGCTTTCAGCTCATCCAACTTTAGGGACAACGTGTTCACTTGCTGCCTAAATATATCCCACCTACTTTCAGGTGCCATTGTAACAAAATAATCAATGTCATTCACGTTACCTATTAGTGGTTGTAATATTGTGGCTGATTGGTTTAGATTTCAAAGTAAAAGAAATTAACCCCTAAGTTCTAAACAACAATCTCTATCCTTGCAGGAAATGAGGACAGCTGCTATTGCACGTCCCTTAGAAATCAATGAGACTGAGAAGGTGCTGAGGATATCCATCAAAGAAGTCTTAGTAAGTAAATGTTACTATCTGATATATCAGCCTGATGGCTTAGTGGTATGGATAGTATGTCATACAACATGATGGTACTTGGTTCACTGACCAAATTGTCCTTAAAATGTGTATATACTGTATGTGTGTCTGTATTATGTTAGTAATTACATTACTCTGTTAACCCCTTTAAATAGGCCTCTACTTATGGTGAAGAATTGCTGTTTTATACTTTTATAAATATGAAGCCCAACGGAATTTTCAGTTTAAAGCGGAGGTCCACCCTAAAATAAAAAATTACATTAATATTCTCAAAAAAATATATAAAAAAACATTTGAAAAAAATATTTTTTTTACTTACCAGAAATTCCTGTTGCTACGCAGTCTTCCTAATCTGCCTCTTACTCTTCCGCGGCGCTGTTACTTCACTTTCTTCTCTTTCGGCGAGCTGCCCTGTTGTCTTCTGGGACATGTGTGTGTCCCAGAAATCAACAGGGCCATTCACAAAGCGCCACGCAACTCGCGCATGCGCAGTAGGAAACGGGCAGTGAAGCTGCAAGGCTCCACTGCCTGTTTCCCTTCGTTACGGTGGTGGCGCTGGCACCCGATCCTATGGATGGATTGGTCTCGGGGGGCCGACATCGCGGGCTCCCTGGACAGGTAAGTGTCCTTATTAAAAGACAGCAGCTACAGTGTTTGTAGCTGCTGACTTTAAAAAAATAAATCACAGCTGAAACACCGCTTTAAATCGGCTACATACTTTCCAGGTGTATCAGAACAAAGGTTTGCAAAGACAAACTAGACAAGTTTGTGTCCTGCTACACTGTAACATTTACACATAACTAAAAAAAAAATAAAGGCAAAGGACCTCATATAGTACGGCACTAAAATGATAACCCATCCCTTATGTGCAAGTGGCTTCAAGCAACAACAAATAATACATTCCTATGTGATCATAAACAAGCTGAACATCAGCCCAATTAAACCTTCTTCAATTGTGTCCTGTGCTCTCACCCAAAATCAGCCCTAACCCCAGTGATCAATGATACAAAAGTGTTCATTCAAAGGAAATACAAAGTGTCCACTTCAGTCTTTTCTTTTATTCTTCTGTGCAACTCTGCATTCCTTGCTAAGACAATCCTTCTACACTGTGATTGATACCTGTGCAAAAGCACCACTTTCAATCCACAGTGATCCCGTTCACCAGACAATCAAAACCTCACTAGCCAAAAAAACACTGCCTATCTTTATCAAGAAAAACAAACAGGCTCAACCTGCCTCAAGGAGAAATCCACCACTGCTTGTACAGGTGGCTGCTTGGGAGGGAGGATGAATTCCCATCAGGAAGAAAGAATCTCACATAGTGTAGTATATTAACCCCTTCCTGTCGCCGCCTCCTAGTGTCAGACCAGTCAGACTCCCAGTAAGTAAGGTTCACTGTCTCACACCAGAATTGACAGCCGGCTGATCTGTGTGCAGACACTCCTGGGTTAAGGCACTGGATACTCCGCCTACATTGTCGCTCTGTCTCCAACGCATTTCATTGCTATTTTGTGTGGGTTATTAAAGCGGAGTTTAAACTGTTTTCATGTTTTTTAAAAGTCAGCAGCTACAAAAAATGTAGCTGTGCTTACAGGTAAATAGCATGAAAAACATTTTAACATAACTGTTCCTTAAGCCAAGAGCTCTGTCTAACTTAGCAGCGTTTCTTTGTATGAGGAACGTTTAACTCTTTCCTGGAGAACCTTTTTGAACAAGTTTTTTTATTTTTAAAGGTATTTGTTTTAGTTTTAACAAAGATAAGATACACAAAGAAAAGGAAAACAATACCAGCACGTAATGTACATATGTGAAATACAATCAATTCCCATTATTTTTGTTCACACCATATGTGTGAGAAACAAAAGTAAGGGGATCAGACACCCAAAGATACTCAAACATTTAAGAAACAGGTATTCCCAAGGGAGGGGATTGTCGTGGGCAAGAATATAGGGAATACGTCTTCCCGGGAAAAAAGATTGCCAATCAACATTAACAAATACACATTCATACCAACACCACATATGTTCCCCCATGTCAGTGTCACAGTTCCGGAAACCCTCCACTCGGCAGAGAGTTCAGCACAAAACAGTACATGATAAATTAACTGCTGTCCATTGTGCACATTTAACCA
This sequence comes from Aquarana catesbeiana, assembly GCF_042186555.1. NCBI lineage: Eukaryota > Metazoa > Chordata > Amphibia > Anura > Ranidae > Aquarana > Aquarana catesbeiana. Next base: position 103,035,039 of record NC_133329.1, read on the forward strand.
TGGCTGCCATATTTTGGTAAATTTCTTAGGGCATGCCCTACTTTTATATATCAGCTTAAAATTGGGTAGAATACCGTGAACATTACGAAAGAAAGCATGAGCCGAGAGAGGGCCAGCATCTTTCCAATGCAATAAGATAGTTTTACGAGCATAAAATAATAATATACGTAACAGAATCCTACATGCGTTCGAGGAACAAAATCATTGAGAACACAGAGGAGTCCAGCTTCCGGACTGTGAGGTATTGGCAGGTGAAGCTTGTGTTCAAAGAAAGCAAATAAATCCTTCCAGAAGGACAAAAGTCCAGGACAATTCTAAAACATATGAAAAAAATTGGCAGCAATCAAGTCACATCTAGAACAAGCAATATCCAAACTAGGGCCGAAACAACGAATCGATTAATCGACAACTAATCAATTATGAAAATAGTTGTCAATTATTTTCATAATCGATTAATCGGCCAGCCAATTAGTTGGTCTGCATACAGAATGCATTATTTGTTTACATAGCAGGAAATACAGTGCAGCACACATACAGCTCAGTACACCGTCCATACATGTCATTAAGTGCCTGAGAACATGTAAATGTGTGAGGCGCAATGCCTCATGGGACATGTAGTCCTAGGCAAGAAGTGAGTGGTTCTAAAGGCAGAAGTTTTATTTACCTTGCTATAGGGGCGCACTATACTACACTTTGCAGCTTGCTATTGGGGCACTCTGAAGGCAGGAGGAGCCAGAAGCATCAGGGGACACCAGAAGAGGAGAATCAGGGCTGCTCTGTGCAAAACCATTACACAGAGCAGGTAAGTATAACATGTTTGTTGTTTAAAAAAAAAATCACTTTAAAGACAGTGTGCAGGGAAGATCAGCATTTGTACCCAGAGAAGGTGGAGGCTGATAGACTGGAGGTAATAGAAGGCTTTACAAATACATTTAAAGTAAACTTTTACCACTATTGTGCATTATATATAAAATGATCATATCCATGAAAAAAAAAAGTCTCAGCTTTGAGTACTACTTTAATATAAAAGATTTATTTCTCCCTTCCCCCCTTCATATAGCTTCACGTCTGACTCCTAATTATAATGCCCATATATCCTACTTCTGGGTGATTCAACCTCTAATAGTATATACAGAATATCTCTTCTGTCTTTTATTCTCAGAGTGGATTAGAGATTTTGCTCCCTAACCATATAGTTGGTTATTTATATTTACCACTGCATATAAATATTTAAGAATAATTGCCTTTTTTTAAAAAAAACTTTACATATTAAAGAGGAAGTAAACTCTTCTAAAAAACAAAAAAACAAAAAAAGACAACCTGCTAGACAAAAGCATAATGAGCTAGTATTATGTATTACGTACCTCAGATTGAAGCCCCCAAAGCCATTCTTGACTCCCCCTCCGGCTGCCAACATGTCGTCCTGGAGTTACTTCCGGGTATCGTGGCTCCGGCGCTGTGATTGGCCAGAGCCGCGATGACGTCAGTCCCACGCATGCGCACGAGAGACGCCGGTAACGGCATGCAGACTGATGCAGCGGCACATAGGTGCCATTGCGTCTGTTTGCTCTAGTGCGCATGTGCCGATGTCATCGGCACATGCAGGGGACAGAGGATATCTCTTAAACCGTGCAGGTTTAGGAGATATCCTGGTTAGCTACAGGTAAGCCTTAATATAGGCTTACCTGTAGCATAAAGTTTAAAAATCGGGTTTACAACCACTTTAACTAAATTATACACCACACTTTTTTTAAGGTTATTATCCGATTAATCAGTTAATTGAAACAATAATCGGCCAACTATTTGATTATGAAAATAATCATTAGTTGCAGCCCTAATCCAAACCCAATCCCATGCGAACCAGCTTGGCTGGAGTATAGTGTAAGTGATGGAACTTTAATTGAATCAACTGGTCAGCAGTGCTGATTATATCCTGAAAGCATACCTCCATAGCCTCCTCTCAATCCTCCTCAGAAAGCTCAGGCATCAGCAATAGCCATTTGCGATGAGAGTTACTGAAAGGGGTCAGCCCCCATCAACGGACGACAACCATAAAAGATCGTCACCAGCTCGGATGTTTCTGGATACGACAAGAGCTCCTCAATGAGAGATTCCATGAGCTCAATGGTCAGTGACCCAAACTGCGCTCGAATGGCATGCCGCAAAAAGAGATATTTAAAAAAGAACTTGTTTTCAATGCCATGTCTACATCTAAGCATATCCAAGGGCACAAAATTGTTGTCCTCAACTATGTGAGAGAGGTGAGTAACACTGAACAGACACCATCAGGGCGAGTCCGGGTGACCAAAGAGCTCAGGGAGATTAGGATTCCTCCACGGGGGTGGGGGGTCTGTGGCGACATCCCCAGAGAGGACTGTTTTATCGTCTCCACCCCCCCCCCCCCCCCCCCAAGGCATAAAATCAACATCAACAGGAGAGAATCGTGAGCCTCCAGATCTTTTTGGCCTGTGTAGTTCATCCTTGAGAGAGGTGGAGAGACCAAAGAATGCCAGCAACAATGCAGTGGATGGAATAGGAGGGCCAGAGTGCAACCAAGCATAACCCCTTCCCGCCGACCGTACGCACATATGCGTACTCGGCTTTCCGGGGTTATACCGGGATGATGCCCGCAGCTGCAGGCATCATCCCGGTACCGTTGTTTACAGCGGGCGATCGGCTACCCGTGTATAACAACCGATGCGGCTAAAAGGTGGCCCGGTGTCCAATCGGGTACTTTCGGCGGCTGGGGGCGGGCTGGAACGAAGCTGTGAGCGGCTTCGTTCCAGCCTTCATGTTGTAAACGCGGAAGCGACGTCATGACGTCACTTCCCGTTTACTCGGCTGCCAATGGCGCCGAATTTAAAAAAGTACACAGTATTCAGAATCGCCGTTTTCTGCGATCTGAATACTTTGAAGTGTAAAGGAGGGATGGGGGGTCTTTTAGACCCCCAATCTCTCCATAAAGAGTACCTGTCACCACCTATTACTGTCACAAGGGATGTTTACATTCCTTGTGACAGCAATAAAAGTAAAAAAAAAAAAAAAAAAATTTTAAAACACAATTTATAAAGTAAAAAATAAATAAAATAAATAAAAAAAAAAAAAAAATTTTTTAAAGTGCCCCTGTCCCCGCGAGCTCGCGCAGCGAAGAAAACGCATACGGAAGTCGCGCCCGCATATGTAAACGGTGTTCAAATCACACATGTGAGGTATCGCCGCGATCGTCAGAGCGAGAGCAATAATTCTAGCCCTAGACCTCCTCTGTAACTCTAACCTGGTAACCGTAAAAAAATTTGAAAGCGTCGCCTATGGAAATTCATAGGTACCGTAGTTTGTCGCCATTCCACGAGTGCGTGCAATTATAAAGGGTGACATGTTTGGTATCTATTTACTCGGCGTAACATCATCTTTCACATTATACAAAAAAATTGGGGTAACTTTACTGTTTGGATTTTTTTAAATTCACGAAAGTGTCCCTTTTCCAAAAATTTGCGTTTAAAACACCGCTGCACAAATACCATGTGATAAAAAATATTGCAACAATCGCCATTTTATTCTCTAGATTCTCTGCTAAAAAAATATATATAATGTTTGGGGGCTCTAAGTAATTTTCTAGCAAAAAATATGGATTTTAACTTGTAAACACCAAATTTCAAAAATAGGCTTAGTCATGAAAGGGATAAACATAGGTGAGTTGGGACATCAAAAGAGAGGATCCTAGTATTGAAGTACCTAATATACAGGGTGACTCTGTAGGTACTTTAAAAATTGATTGTGCCAACATCCCTGACAATAAGTTGGAAATATCAAAAGACTAGAAAATTTGGGACTTTGAAGGCACAAGTATGAGCTACACAACGTATATATATAAAAGAAAGGTTTAAATTTTATTTATAATCTACAAAAAGACATAGAGAGAATAGACAAAACATCATTAAAAACACGACAGGTCTAGACATACATAACATGTTCTAACACCATTGAGGATCCTATTCTGCAGTTGGAAATATATCCCTGAGAATTTGTATAACATTGGTGATCCAAATGAAGGAAAAAAAGAGGGTAAACTTCCCCTAAAATAGTTGAAGGAAGGGGAGTACTGCAGGTCTGGTGTTTCCAGAATGGTGTATTCTCCAATTGCTCATTGCTCTACATGTTTCACGTTGACAAGGAACGCTTCTTCAGGAGCTAGAGGTTCAGGTAAATATGTCAAAAAAAAAAGAGTTGTATTCAAATAAATAAATGTGGTCAGAGGGTCGCAGACAGCGATCAAAATAGAAATATGTTGGTAGGGGTCAGGCAAGCAGCCAATGGACATCAGGGTCTCCCAGCTAAGTCACAATGGGTAATTGTAGATAGGGGGAGCTTGTATATGCTGCAGTCCCCACAGTAAAGACAATGAAGAGACTCCGGGAGCACACCGTCCTGCTGAGTTGCTGCCTGTTGTATGTCTCGAACTCACTAGGTGAGTTGGGAAGCAACAAAATAATTTCGTAGATTTGGGTATGCCAGCCCACCCACAACCTTAGCCACATCCAGTGAGGACTTGGCTATACATGGTTGATTGCCATTCCAGAGAAAAGAAGATAGGATAGATTCTATCTGTGCAAAGAGTTTTTTTGAGAGAAAAACTGGGTTAGCTCTAAAGCAAACCTTTTTGAACAAGGTTACTGAAAAAAATATGAGCTGGAGTCTGATTGGCATCTACTGAAGGAAAGAAAGTCTGATCTGATTTGCAAGCCATTGATCATTCTCTATTCATGTAGATCATATTAGTGGTGCTAAAAAATATGCCATGTAATGTTGCCTACAATGTACTCCAACTCTGTCCACTTTTAGACAATCCCTGGAAACCTTTTTCTTCAGAGAAGCCTATCCTGCCCCCACCTAACAACTGTACTTTGACTTTCTCCTTCAGCCCATTCCCAGGACCATCTTTAAGGCAGGGCAAAAGGAGCAGCTGTCTGGGCCCTGTCATTGTTGTGGGGCCCAAAGCAGCTGCCTCATACTTGCCAACTTTCCCTGTTTAAATGCCCTTGTCCATTGAGGTTTTAGTCCTGTGCTGTGTTCTTATATCTCAGTGTGAAGTTCTATTACTAATGCTGCCCAGCTCTGCCCTATTGTTGTGTACAGATGACGCACCTGAAGACCCTGTGTTTACATGTAAATACTGACATTGATATGTAAATATCGACATTCAAATGTAAATAGATGCAATATTCAAATGTATATTATGCCCCCCTGAGGTCATATCCACCATCACCTATACTGAATGCTGTCCACTGGGGAGATGCTTAAAAGTCCTGCCTACAACTGTGGTCATTAAGCCTACCATCAGCCTGTACCAATCGCAATCATTGCTGCCTGATTTGATTCAGTAAATGGATTTTGAGTCTAGCTGCTGATTATTGCATGTCTCAGAGCAGGTGGAGAGTGAAACTGCATGGGGGGGGACAAGAGATTTTTTGCCCAGGGTCCAATCTATATTAAAGATGGCCCTGCCCATTCCCCACAGTTATTACCTGGTCTCTAGAACCTCCCTCTTAGATTGTAAGCTCTCACGAGCCGGGCTCTCTGATTCCTCTGTATTGTAATTGTACTGTCTGCCCTTATGTTGTAAAGCGCTGCATAAACAGATGGCACAATACAAATCCTAAATAATAATAATGTAAAGAATGTACCAAAAATGGAAAGGATAGAAAAAAATTGACTTTTAAAATAGAACTATAGGCAAAACTTATTTTTTAATTTTGGATAGGGTAAGGGAGAGTTATAACCCCTGTCAGATTTTTTTTTTTGCCATCTGTGTCCTATTTCAGAGATTTCTCTTCACTTCCTTTCCATTAGCCAAACAGGAAGTGTGAATAAACAATTGCAAATTAGATGAATTCCCTGGGGACACCTAGGTTACCAAGAGTAGTGTCCCCATTAGAAGATTTCCCCTCTATTGCCGCGTACACACGATCGGAATTTTGGCCCGCAAAAGACTGGCGAGAGTTTTTCGTCCGAAAATGCGACCATGTGTATGCTCCATCGGACTTTTGCTGGCTGAATTCCAGCCAGCAAAAGATTGAGAGCATGTTCTTAATTTTTCAGTCGGGAAAAGTTCCTATCCGAAAATGCAATCGTCTGTGGCAATTCCAACGCACAAAATTCCTACGCATGCTCAGAAACAATTCGACACATGCTCGGAAGCATTGAACTTCATTTTCTCAGGCTCGTCGTAGTGTTGTACGTCACGGCGTTCTTGACTGTCGTAAGTTCAGCGAACTTTTGCGTGACCGTGTGTATGCAAGGCAAACTTGAGCGGAATCCCGTCGGAAAAGCCGTCATATCTTTTTCTGACGAGAAGTCCGATCGTGTGTACGCAGCATATTACTTTTCTGGGGACAACCAAGAATGATCTGTGTGTTATGATAGATCAAATTCTTTTTATTATTTTTTTTACAGACAGATAATAGAAATAACTTTTAATATAACAAAACAATACAACATTAAAATCCCGAAGAAAAAAATAAATAAACACCCCACCCCAGTCCACCCACACAAAACCTTGGAGCCCAAAACATACAAACAAGGATAAAGATTCATGCTTGCTATAAAAAAGAAAAAAAAAAAAAGGACTTTGTGTGACCAAAGAGCACAAGTCTAAATGAGAAAACATATATACGTACATGGTCACACATAGCCTTATGCATATGAAGCGATACATATGGTGCAGACTGAACCTTTACCTATACCGGGGACATAGACTCAAGCCATTGTGACCATCTGGTCACAATGGCTATCTGGTCACATATCATAGGCTCAATAATAGCATGCAATGCCAGGCTGTGGTTTTTAAAGCAAGCAAAATCCAAAGAGAGATATAATTTTGCCCCTGTACAAATCATTAGTAAGACCTCATCTGAAATATGCAGTTCAGTTTTGGGCACCAGTTCTCAAAAAGGATATCGGGGAACTGGAGAAAGTGGAGAGAAGGGAAACCAAACTGATAAGAGGCATGGAGGAGATGAGCTAAGAGGAACGATTAGAGGAACTGAATTTATTCTCTCTTGAGAAGAGGAGATTAAGGGGGGATATGATCAACATGTATAAACCAATAAGTGGTCCAAATAGTGAACTTGGTGTTGAGTTTTCATCTCGAAATACGGAAAGGCTTCTTCACAGTAATGCCCCATACACACGATCGGACATTCCGACAACAAAATCCATGGATTTTTTTCACGACGGATGTTGGCTCAAACTTGTGTAGCACTAACTCTCGGTGGAGCTGCTATTTTAAAGCGGGCTGTTACCTTCACTCTCGATACCTCTGTTTCACCGGCACCGGGTCTAGGGTCCCATTGAGTTTACCTCTGGACGTTATAGGCACCAAACACTTGAGTATATTTTCCAGTGCTTTAATGAACCAGTAATAAAGGAAGTAGCAGGAAAGAGGCAGAAGGAAAGTTGCAGGGAAGCTCAAATACCTTTCCTTAGTATTCTTTAGAACATTCTTTGAAATTGAACACTTGTAGCTGAATGCACTCCCCTTGTGGGATTCAATCTTTGCCCGCCTGGATAGGCCTCTCTCACTTGCCTAGCAGCCAGTACGTAGCACGAACAAAAGTCTCTGCCACAGACTTGTTTGGACTAAAACCCGTACGATCCTCTGCCACAGGATGTATTGGTTTGCGATGAATGTCAGACACAGTACTTGAACCTTTAAGCCAACCCGGCAGTACAATGCAGTAACATTACTTCAGGATACATCCTCCAACCGAGTCACAAGGCCCCTCTCCAGACCAGCACTCTGCATGATCCTTCCATGACGGGTCCTCCCCTGGGATCTCCTCGGCTCTCCCAGAATCTCTTCTGAGAAGGCTGCTCACAGGATTTAGGCGTGTGTCTATGGGAATGTTTGACCGTTCTTCCAGAAGTGCATTTGTGAGGTCAGGAACTGATGTTGGTTGAGAAGGTCTGGCTTGCAGTCTCCTTTCTAATTCATGCCAAAGGTGTTCTATTGAGGTCAGTACTGTCAAGTTCCTCCACCCCAAACTCGCTCATCCATGTCTTTATGGACCTTGCTTTGTGCACTGGTGCGCAGTCATGTTGAAACAGAAAGGGGCCATCATCAAACTATTCCCACAAAGTTGGTAGAATGAAATTGTCCAAACTGTTTTGGTATGCTGATACCTTAAGAGTTCCCTTCACTGAAACTAAGGGGCCAAGCCCAACCCCTGAAATCCCACACTTTAATTCCCCCTCCACCAAATGATTTGGACCAGTGCACAAAGCAAGGTCCATAAAGACAGGGAGGAGCGAGTTTGGGGTGGAGGAACTTGACTGCCCTGCACAGAGTCCTGACCTCAACCCGATTAGAACACCTTTGGGATGAACTAGAGCGGAGACTGCGAGCCAGCACTTCTCGCCCACATCACTGCCTGACCTCACAAATGCACTTCTGGAAGAATGGTAAAACATTCCCATAGACACACTCCTAAACCCTGTGAACAGCCTTCCCAGAAGAGTTGAAGCTGTTATAGCTGCAAAGGGGGGGCCAATGCAATTTTGAACCCTGCGGACTAAGATTGGGATGCCATTAAAGTTCATGTGTGTGTAAAGGGAGTTGTCCCAATACTTTTGACAATATAGTGTAGCAATAAAAAACGGACAGGTGTTCTAATCACTCTCCACTCTCTCCAAAACAAAAACAAAAGTCACTCAGGGCCCCTTTGTCAGACTCCGAAATTTTGCTGTAAGTGTACCATGTGATCATGTGAACCCAGCATTACTACAGCCATTTTCAGGAACGTGTGCAAGGGGAGTATTGCGTTTGGACCATGTGAAGGGGGTGTCCTCTCCCTCCAATCAGCCATCACTAAGCTTTGCAGACTAACCTTAGCTGTCCACCCCCTTTTTTTTGGAAAAGCTCAGACAGCTTTATAAATCCTGGACTTTGAATGGATGTAGAGAAGATTGCAGATAAACAAGTACAACTCATATAGGAGAATTTGTTTCATCTCGACAGACACTTTACTGGGTATATATAGGGGTTTACATCCACTTTAATTCAGAAATTTGTAAACTATACAGTTTGTATCCCAATTGATGTTACACAAGTTTTTGTTAGGATATATGGCCATATAGGTAAGGTATGATGGTCTGATGCCTGCAAACCTTTGGTCCTACAGTGTATATCTGTGTAAGCAGCATGTCTAAACCACCTCCCTCTCACAAATGAATCTGTTCCTCCTTGTTGTCTAGCGCTGCTCCTGTGTTTCCCCCGAAAATAAGCCCTGGTCTTATATATATTTTGGCAACAAAAGACACAGTAGGGCTTATTTTTGGGGTAGGTCTTATGCCATGTGCTGTGTCTCTCCCTCCCTGCCTGTCAGGAATCCCCTGTGTAAAAGTGCTTGTAGAATAGTGGAATCCACTCAGTTATAGTATCAGACAATGCAAATAGTGTAGTGCCACATACCTTCTTATAGCGCCTGTGACCCGCCAGAGCTCTGCAGGGGGGGGGGGGGCGAGATTCCCCACTGACAGCTTGGAGAGGGGGAGATCTGCTGAGTGCAGCTCCTCACTTCCTTAGCCCACCGCCCTCCCTGCTCCGAGCACTGAAGGGGGGGGGGGGTGAAATCCCCCACTGACAGCTCATCAGTATCAGACAATGCAAATAGTGTAGTGCCACATACCTTCTTATAGCGCCTGTGACCCGCCAGAGCTCTGCAGGGGGGGGGGGGGCGAGATTCCCCACTGACAGCTTGGAGAGGGGGAGATCTGCTGAGTGCAGCTCGTCACTTCCTTAGCCCACCGCCCTCCCTGCTCCGAGCACTGAAGGGGGGGGGGGGGGTGAAATCCCCCACTGACAGCTCATCAGTATCAGACAATGCAAATAGTGTAGTGCCACATACCTTCTTATATCAGACAATGCAAATAGTGTAGTGCCACATACCTTCTTATATCAGACAATGCAAATAGTGTAGTGCCACATACCTTCTTATAGCAGACAATGCAAATAGTGTAGTGCCACATACCTTCTTATAGCGCCTGTGACCTGCCAGAGCTCTGCAGGGGGGGGGGGGGGGGGGCGAGATTCCCCACTGACAGCTTGGAGAGGGGGAGATCTGCTGAGTTCAGATGTCAGTTCCTTAGCCCACCGCCCTCCCTGCTCCGAGAACTGAAGGGGGGGGGGGTGAAATCCCCCACTGACAGCTGGGAGGAGAGGAGCAGGAGATCAGCTGATCGCAGAGCAATGCTATTCCGAAGGTACTTGGCACAATTCGATCACATAGTCTACACTATACATTACTGCAACAGAGTGGATTCCAGCACTCTACACTAGGGCTTATTTTCGGGGTAGGGCTTATATTGCAGCCCTTCCTGAAAATCGCAGTAGGTCTTATTTTCGGGGTAGGCATTATTTTCGGGGAAAGACGGTATCTAATCATTCCTATGCAGCCCAGCAGACCATTTATATATATTTTTTCTTTTAAATCATCTTATAAAATTATTCAGCTTTGTGATTAAAGTGAGTTGCATGAGTTAACCAGGCCTTGGTTTGCTGCCAGGTTACAATCTATGGATAATTGAAGGGAAAATTGGCAGTAACTTTGCAGTAAAGGAAGTGACATTGTTTCCTTTGACATGCAGCAAAGAAAATTGGATGGCAATCTAACAGAATTTTCTTGTTAGACCCATTTATAAGTATCCTATTTATTTTATGTTGTATAAAACATGCACATATTAAGGCTGACAGGCAGAATTGTGCTCATTTGAGAGCACCAAAGATGATGGGAGCTGAGTTGGTGTGACCTTCCTCTCTTGAAGCGCTATTTATTCATATCTCCAGAGATGTCTTTCTGATCTTCTACAGAGCAAAAGCCAGAGTGCCAGAAATGGCTGAGTGCTGCATAAGCATCTTCAAACGTAAGAAGAATTCTTAAAAAGGGTATTCTAGTCAAAATATAAAAACACTCCTTAGAGCGTTACCATTATGACTAGAGACGTACATTTTAATCATTAGCCCCAGTGTGTACACCATTTACTGTATACAGCATTTGATGCAGATCTGTAACTTTTCCAGCATGTGATACAATATAATACAATCAGGAAAAGTATAGGAGGAAGCCGCAGAAAGAGAGTCTAGCAGAGGACAGCAATGAGCTGTTCACGAGTACATGCAGTCTGTTCATTCCGAGTTTCATTTTGCTAATTTGCGATACAGCAAAGTGTGGTAATATCATGTGTAGAGAGCTGTTGCAATGTTTCCTGTTTATCAGCGCTTCTATATATTCCAGTCTAGTAAAGTAGAACTATGGTCAATGGGAAAAAAATTGCATATATGAAGCAGTCTGCCAAAACTATTAATACAGCAGTTATTGTTTAAGGTAGGCCATAGATTATGTTTTTTTTTTTACTGGGACCATCCCTGCCAGGAGTACACAGTAATCATTGCTAGTGGCTATAGCCGCTGGCAATAATCGCATGCTAGAAATCCAACATGCTGGTTGTACCCAAGTCGTTCCATCGATCGACTTGGGTACAACCAGCATATAAAGTCAGCCTGCCCATAGATGGATCGAATCAAACAGTCCGAGATTCGATCCATCTATGGCCAGCCCAAGTCTTCCCTGTAACTTTGTTGTTTTCAATCCTGACAGTAGATCCATTGGTTTTCAACATCCTTTAGGAAGGGGGACAGTGCTGTTCGTCAGCTTTGTCATATTGTGGACATATACTGTAGTTATTGGTGAATTTTAACGAAGTGGCAGATAAACTGAAGCCCAATACAAGACATTTTTTAAACGCAACAGATTTTTTGAAAGCATTTAAACACACTTTGCCACGTTAAGCCTCGTTTACACTAGCGGTTGGGTATGGTAAAACCACGTGACTGAGCCGCAGCAGAAGGGTGTGCACATATGCCACAGTGACAATTCTTTGTCCCGCTATCGTTTTCTGTGGGCAGTACTGCTCACTGAGGACAACTTGTTAAACTGAATGAAGGCGCCCTGCAACTGCATGCAATGCACCCAGTTTTGGTGCACTAGTGCGGGGTCAAGGGTTTAAAACAGGTGGTAGGGAGGCAATACAATGCCACCTCACTGCCTGGTTTGAGGGGTTAAAACAGGAGGTGATATACACTATATTGTCAAAAGTATTGGGACACCTGCCTTTACACGCACATGAGCTTTAATGTCGTCTTAGTCCTTTGGGTTCAATATTGAGTTGGCCCACCCTTTGCAAGTATAACAACTTTAACTTATCTGGGAAGGCTGTCCACAAGATTTAGGAGTGTGTCTATGGGAATGTTTGACCATTCTTCCAGAAGCACATTTGTGAGGTCAGGCACTGATGTTGGTAGGAGAAGGCCTGGCCTGCAGTCTCCGCTCTATTTCTTTCCAAAGGTGTTCTGTCAGGTTGAGGTCAAGACTCTGTGCAGGCCAGTCAAGTTCCTCCACCCCAAACTCATTCATCAACACCATATTGCCAAAGTATTGGGTCACCTCTCCAAATCATTTGGTGGAGGGGGGATTATGGTGTGGGTTTGTTTTTCAGGGGTCGGTCTTGGCCCCTTAGTTCCAGTGAAGGGAACTCTTAAGGTCTCAGCATACGAAGACATTTTGGACAATTTCATGCTCCAAACTTTGTGGGAACAGTTTGGGGATGGCCCCTTCCTGTCCAACATGACTGCGCACCAGTGTGCAAAACAAGGTCCACAAAGACATAGATGAGCGAGTTTGGGGTTCAGGAACTTGACTGGCCAGCACAGTCCTGACCTCAGCCAGATAGAACACCTTTGGGATAATTTAGAGCGGAGACTGCGAGCAAGGCCTTCTCGTCCACATCAGTGCCTGACCGCACAAATGTGCTTCTGGAAGAATGGTCAAACCGTCCCATAGACACACTCCTAAACCTTGTGGATAGCCTTCCCAGAAGAGTTGAAGCTGATATAGCTGCAAAGGGTGGGCCAACTCAATATTGAACCCTATGGACTAAGACTGGGATGCCATTAAAGCTCATGTGCGTGTAAAGGCAGGCGTCTCAATACTTCTGACAATATAGTGTATATCACCTCCTCCCCTCCTGTTTTAAACCCTCAAACCAGGCAGTGAGATGTCATTGTATTGCCTCCTTGTCACCTGTTTTAAATATAGAGTAGCCCCTCCTCACTGCCGGTCAACTGCTCTCTGAAGAGCGATTCATATCCTCCCGTGCTTGGTTCAAGGGGTAAAAGCAGGCAGTGAGGAGGCAATACAAAACCTCCTCACCGCGTGTCAGTGATCTGGATGCAGAAGAGTGATCTGGATGCAGATCGCTGTTCAGAGAGCAACACTTGTGTAGACTAGCCCTTATGGTTTGTCCAACCCGTGTATCTGTTCCTTTGCTGGACTATTTGGTCTTTATGTATATGTGAAAAAAAACAAATAATGATATGTGAAATAAAGAATCCATATACATCTTTCTAATATTAAGCAAAGCTTGCTTAAACAAATGTGAAAAAAACAATTCCATTGCCTTGCAGGAAATAAAGTGTAGGTTTACCTTTTCACAAAAAAATGTAACACCCTACATCCTCCTCACCATCCTTGTCCCCACTGCACCTCCATCCATGGGCGATTAACTGTCACTGCCCATGCATTTGGCGCAACAGTCAAGGAAATTAAAAGCCCTGCTTTTCTTCATCTCTTCTTAGGGCTTGCAAAATGGATCAGAGCGATTCCGATTTGTTGAAGTGGTCACATAAGCAGAATTGTTCTGATCCATTCTAGAAACCCTGAGGAAAGAAGGGGAAGAGTGAGGCTGTCAAATCTCTGGATTGCTGCACTGACTGTGTGGGCCTTGACAGCTAATCACCCACAGAGGTAAGTACAGTGAGACGGGAGTGGAGTGGGGAGCGTGTAGGATGTTAGCTTTTGTAAAAATATGAACTTACACTTTAAAGCTCCTGGGTCCCCCCAACTGGGAGAATAGAGTTCAAGGAGGGGTGGGAGGAGGGTTATTTTTGTCTGAATGTGGGCTTTAAGATAAAGGCAGCTACAGCTACAAAACTCACCCTATCCGTGACTCTGTGCTCTGCAGCATCATTACTTTCCAATCAGCGCAGTTCCTTATCTGGGTCAAATGACACCCCCCGAAGTGCCTCATTAAGCCACCCTGGACTCGCAGGGGAATGCTGCAGGTGAACGCAACAGACATCAATACTCCTTAGGCTGGGTTCACACTGGTACGACAACCGCTCTGACATTGGGAGCTCATGTCGCATGACATGTGAAAATCAATGTTTCCCTATGGGAGCCATCTTAACTGGTCGGACACAAGTCGGTCCGACTTTGAAAATGCTCCCTGCGCTACTTTAGTCCAACTTTGATCCTACTTCAGCCCATTGAATATCACTGACGTCGGATCAAAGTCGGATCGCCGTCCTAACTGATCCGACTTTGTCATGCGACTTGTGCTCTGATGATCTTGAAGGGGAACTCCATGCCAAATTAAAAAAAAACGGCATGGGTTCCCCCTCCAAGAGCATACCAGGCCCTTCAGTCTGGTATGGATTTTAAGGGAACCCCCACGCCGAAAAAATGACATGGGGTTTTCCCAAATCCCATACCAGACCCTTATCCGAGCACACAGCCCAACAGGTCAGGAAAGGGGGTGGGGACGAGCGAGCGCCCCCCTCTTGAACCGTACCGGGCCGCATGCCCTCAAAATGGGGGGGTGGGTGCTTTGGGGCAGGGAGACCCTGCACTCCCCACCCCAAAGCACCTTGTCCCCATGTTAATGGGGACAAGAGCCTCTTCCCGACAACCCTGGCCATTGGTTGCCGGGGTCTGCGGGCGGGGAGCTTATACCTTCACCTAACAAAAGTATCAAAAATAAAACACATTACACAGGTTTTTAAAGTAATTTATTTAGGCAGCTCCGGGGTCTCTTTCGACTTCTTCTCCACTCTCCGGCTCTTCTGCCTCCTCCGCTGATGTCTTCTGTCTCTGTCGGTTCTTCTCCCCTCTCCGCATCTTATCTGCTCTCCACTGATGTCTCTCCGCTCTTTTGCCAGGTCTTCTCCGCTGTCTTCTATCTCTATTCTCCGATGTTGACTCGACGCTATCTCCTGCTCTAATGTTGGGAACGCGGTGAGCCACTACTTATATTGGCATTGGGCGGGGTCACAGGAGGCCCGCCCCTTATGATGTCACCGCCCCATCATGCCCCTGGCGGTGACGCCATACGGAGTGGGGCCCCTGGATGACATCACCCGGTGACCCCGCCCCATGGCAATATAAGTAGGGGCACACCGTGCACCCAGCATTAGAGTGGAAGAGAGCATGGAGTCAACATCGGAAGAAGAACAGAGGGAGAAGACAGCGAAGAAGACTTGGCAAAGGAGCGAGGAGATAGCGAAAAAGACCCAGCAGAGGCAGAAGACAGTGGACAGAGGGAGAAGAACCGGAGAGGGCTAGAAGACATAGCGGAGAAGAACGGGCAGAGGCAGAAGACATCAGCGTAGGAAGCAGAAGAGATTGGAAGAGACCCCGGAGCTGCCTTAATAAATGACTTTAAAAACATGTGTAATGTGTTTTATTTTTGACACTTTTTTTTAGGTGAATGGGTAGGGGTACAATGTACCTGAGACTCATTCTCATAGGGTGGGGGGCCAGGATCTGGGGGCCTCCTTGTTAAAGGGGACTATCAGATTCCAGTAAGCCCCCGCCCGCAGACCCCGACAACCAACGGCCAGGGTTGTCGGGAAGAGACCCTTGTCCCCATCAACATGGGGACAAGGTGCTTTGGGGTGGGGGGTGCAGGTCCCCTCTGCCCCAAAGCACCCACCCCCCATGTTGAGGGCATGCAGCCTGGTACGGTTCAGGAGGGGGGGCGGGGGCTCGCTCGTCCCCACTCCCTTTCCTGACCTGCCGGGCTGCATGCTCGGATAAGGGTCTGGTATAAATTTTGGGGGGCCGCCCACGTTGTTTTTTCGGCGTGGGGGGTTCCCCTTAAAATCCAGACTGCAGAGCCTGGTATTCTCTTTGAGGAGAGACCCATGCCATTTTTGTTTTTTGTTTTTTGTTTTTTTTGCGTGGCATTCCCCCTAAAGATTCATACCAGACACAGTACTTGGTATTGGGGATCAAAGTCGGATCCCCATTCATTGAAGTCAGACTTCAAGTTGCAGGGCAAACTCGGATCCAAAGTGGTACGAGTGTCGTGTCGTACCAGTGTGTACCTGGCCTTAACACTATCAACACTCATTCACACCAGATGTGTTGGGGATACATTTGGTAGCTTTTTCATCCCCAATGCATAGAGAAGACAAAATACCTTGCTTCCAGGGTTATCAGTTCATTGCATAATCAATGGCCTGCCTTAGACCCCTTTCACACCGAGGTGCTTTTCAGGCGTTTTTGCGCTAAAAATAGTGCCTGTAAAGCGTCTGTAAACTGCCTCTTCCGCAGCCCTAATATGGCCCCAGTGGGGCGGTGCACTTGCAGGACAGGAAAAAAAAGTCCTGCAAGCAGCATCTTTGGGGCGGTGGGGAAGTGGTGTATACACCGTTCCTCCACTGCCCCTGCCCATTGAAATGAATGGGCGCCGCTTTCAAAGTGCCTTAAAAGCGCGTTGAAAGCAGCGCTAAGCGGGTGCTCTTAACCTCTTTTTAACCCCCTCTGGGGGGTTAAAAGCACCTCCTTTGGCGCCACTATAACAGCGGTAAAGCGGCACTAAAACTTGCGGCGCTGTACTGCTAATGCCCGCACCACCCCAGTGTGAAAGGGGCCTTAGTCTAATTCCCCCTATACACGGTCGGACATTGATCGGACATTCCGACAACAAAATCCTAGGATTTTTTCCGACGGATGTTGGCTCAAACTTGTCTTGCATAAACACGGTCACACAAAGTTGTCGGAAAATCCGATCATTCTGAACGCGGTGGCGTAAAACACGTACGTCGGGACTATAAATGGGGCAGTAGCCAATAGCTTTCATCTCTTTATTTATTCTGAGCATGCGTGGCACTTTGTGCGTCGGATTTGTGTACACACGATCGGAAATTCCGACAGCGGATTTTGTTGGCGGAAAATTTTATAGCCTGCTCTCAAACTTTGTGTGTCGGAAAATCTGATGGAAAATATACTATATATTAATGTACCTATGTTGCACAAAAGAAAATATATTCTAGAGCTGGCTTACCTTAGCCTTCAGTGGCCTCTATAGAAAACTTACTTCTTACTATCTGTCGCTTAGGACATGAAAACTGATATGCCCCGTACACACGGTCCGATTTTCCGACGGAAAATGTGTGATAGGACCTTGTTGTCGGAAATTCCGACCGTGTGTAGGCTCAATACGGGGTGGTGGTGCGATGTTGGTCTATTGAGTGAGGTGGACACACATCCCAAAATTCAGGGAGAAATGGAAATTTGATCCTCTTACAGGACTTTAAAGGGGACACCTACTCATGAGTAATAGAGTATAATAAGGAGTATAGTAGGTATAGGTTTGATTGCAAAAGTTTAGGTGTTTATTAGAGTAAGGATTCGGGTAAATTTAGGGTACAACAGATGAGTTGGCATAAAGTACAGGATACAAGTTACAAACATGAAACATGGCAATACAACATGCAGAAGATCCACAATCATAGGGCTCCAGGTGTGTATGGAGCACACACACAGAGTACCCGACGCGTTTCGAGATAAACTCTTCCTCAGGGGTGTCTGATAGGGATCAACAAGCACAGAGGTAATGCATATTATGTTGCTTGGGAGGCATGTATTACTGCATTGTATCCAAAGAAGCACTCAAAAGGAAGGGGGGGTTTTTGTTGGGGGGATAAAAAGACACACCACTGGACTTCAGCGGACCGCTCGCCTCCAGTCCACGTCAGGCCCGTGACACCCAAACCCGGCAGGGCAGCCTGAGAGAGAGCTCCCCAGCAAAGGGCGCCACAGAGCCACAGAGGAGAAGAGTAATCCTAGGTATGCTCCAATCTGGAGAGGGCCGAGAGAAGGCCCATGCAGGCAGGAGACTGCGGGTCTCCAAAGGGAGGGGGTTTTTTCTCATGGTCCGGCCCGGTGAGCAAGTGCAATAATCCTGTATGATGCCCCAGACTGTGTGCATCCAGTTCCCTATGAGGGTTGCGGCGCCCCAGGGGGGTGATGGCATTCTGGGGGCAGTGGAGGTGAGTGCTCCAACAGGGGGTCCAGGCCAGGAGGTCCAACCTGGTGGGTGTAGCAGCGGCGTGCAGCGATGTAGGCTCCATCACACATTTTCCGTCGGAAAATCCGACCGTGTGTACGGGGCATATCAGTTTTCATGTCCTAAGCGACAGATAGTAGGAAGTAAGTTTTCTATAGGGGACACTGAAGGCTAAGGTAAGCCAGCTCTAGAATATATTTTCTTTTGTGCAACATAGGTACATTAATAGTATATTGGTATATAAGTGTAATGGAAATTTGTAAGTTCTGTATATAATTGTATTGTATTTTGTATGTATTGCACATTGCCCTCACAGCATTAATAATGTTTTCAGTAAATGTTTACATTCTTTCGAGTCCTGATTAGAATAAGCCTGCCTATGTAACGCCCCTTGTTACGATAAACCTACAATTGTAATATTAATGTGATACCTACGTAATCATGTGCATAAAAACCTTCAATTGCGTCATAATAAAGCAGAACAGTAATTTGGAAAGATGCTGAGCGTATCTTTTGTGTCTGTTCCCTACTGCAGTAGTTATTAATTTGGAACCACTAATCAATATGAGGGTAGGAGTTGCCTATCATCAATTTAACCGAGTCATAAGGAAGCTGGAATCTAGAAAAAAAAAAGCTGAACCTAGCCTTTAGGCTGCATTCACACCGAGCGTTTCAAAGTTGCGCGTTTTTACAATTATGCTGCAGTTTTTTTACTGCGTTTTTGCTGCGATTTTGTTCAGGTCACCAATGTAAAAGGCAGAAAAACACCTGTAATCTGCCCCAAAGTAGGTCATGTTCTTTTTTTGAGCTTAGGGTGTTTTTCAGGCGTTTTTCTTCAGGTGACTAAATGCTCAGATGTGAACAGGTGCCATTGAAATCAGCAAAGCATATATTTTGTCCAGAATAGCTTGTCCTAAACCTTGGATCAGAACAATATTGCAATAATGAGGTCAATATAAAAAGACAGCGTGGAATTAAATAACAAACACAGGTCTGCGATTCAGTAAGTTTCATTATGCAAGTTTCGATAGCAGGTTTATTCTCTTGGCTCCTGCCAGGAGCTGATTTTCTTGATTATGTTATTCATTTCCTAATGCCAGTGCCCACCAGAGGAGCCATCAGAACGTTTGATCACCATCCGCCTCTTCGCCATGCAGGGAGTATGTTTACATATGTCAGAATTATATCTACTGCTATGCCAGTACTCAGACAAGTCTACCCACGCATTAACTTAATTATTTATTCATGCAAAACTTTAAGTGCAAATTCTCCTGTTGTCTCGCGTTATAGACAGGTGAGTCACTTAGCTTTATTTTTAGCTGCTGTTGATTTGACTTTCGGAAGCAAAGAGTTCACAAATTAAAATGTTGGTTAAAACTTATTGCAGATTCAAGACACTTGGAGCTTGCACTTTAAATAAATAATAAATACATTTAATTTTTTGCTATTGTATTTTTGGCATTGAAGAGGTTAAAAATCACTTTTCAGACACTCTGGACTGTAACAAAGATGTTAGAATCACTTAGACCCCTTTCACACTGGGACTTTTTCAGGCGCTTTTGGGCTAAAAATAGCACCTGTAAAGTGCTTGAAAAACGCCTCCCCTGCAACCTTCGTGTGAGCCCAAGTGCTTTCACACTGGGGCGGTGCGCTTGCAGGACGTTAGAAAAAGTCCTGCAAGCAGCATCTTTCTGGAGGTGCAGGAGCGTTTGTACTTGCCTGCTCAGTGTAATGGTTTTGCACAGAGCAGCCCGGATCCTCCTCTTTTTGGGTCCCCTGCCAGCGCTATGGGCCCCTCCCTCCTGCCTAATGCCCCGTAGCAAGCCTCTTGCTATGGGGGCACTCATGCATGCTTGCTCCTGAGCCCCACTTAAGACAGAGAGAGACACTTAAGACAGACTTAAGACAGAGAGAGTGAGGCTCAGCCCTGCCCCCGCTCCCTCCTCACTAGCTGTGATTGACAGCAGCAGGAGCTGATGGCTTCTGCTGCTGCCTCTCAGCCAATGAGGTGTGAGAAACCCAGGAGAGCCGCTGCTCTCATGCACATTGCAGGATCAAGATTGTGCGTAGCCAAATTTTAGGGGGGGGGGGGTTGCACACTGAAGGTTTTTTACCTTCATGCACAGAATGCATGAGGGTAAAAAAACCTTCAGGCTTTAGGACCACTTTAACAAACAAATGCTTATTATCTAGTTCTTTATTACTTTAAAAGTGCATATAATTCAAATTAGGCTTCATGTTTTTTAATTGCATTTATCTTGCTTCTTTATGTAATAAATAGCAAAAGTGCAGCCATTCATTAAATGGGCTGACTACCGAAGGGTGCACTGGTAGAGTGGCAGCAAGTGCTTAAGGTGCAGTGGTAAGAGTTGCTGGGATTGGGTAAGGGAGCATGTGATCCAGCAAGTGAGAGGTACTCCCACTAGGAGTGTGACAAAACTGCTTCCCTTGAAGTGAAATCACTGCAACATTGTCACCCTGGGCATCTAGGACTGCACGCTTGCATAGGTTACGGAGAAGGGTTCAGGTTGTCACCGCCCATCTCTTCCTTCCTAATGAAATCGATGTCCATTTCACTTGAGGTATAGAGCTACCATGGCTCTTCTAGGTCAGAAGGCATTCACATAGGGGTGCCCTCTAGGATTCTAACTCCGATGCTGAGTACATTTTTTTGAGCCCCAGGGATGACATCCCAGGGGCAAATAGGTATTCAGGAACCAGGTAAGAAAAAAAAAATTAGTGGGGGAAATTGTACACAGGGGATAGGGAGCTTTAAGCTCTCCTTTAGGTAGCGGCACTATAGGGTGCCAGATCATGCTTTTACCTAGTCACCCTTTTGACAGCTCTGCCCGATTTCACTTTGCTATGCAAATACGAAGTCTCTGATTGTACAGTATAAGGCAGACCCTACTCCTAACTTGAAAGTGCTCAGGTCTAACAGCAGGTTACAGAGCACTGTCATGCAGCTGATGATAAATAAAAGCCTCCCAAATAATTTTGTGAGGCTTTGACAAAGCTATCAAGAAAACTCATATGCTATTAATCAGCCAACATCCCAAACTTAGATGGGTACAGAGTTTTCCCCCAGAGAGGGTGGGACTTTAAAGGCATAGATTGTCAGACAAATCAAATAATAAAAAAGAGATTTTATTTAAACAATGTATCAAAAAAAAAAATTTCAAAAAATTCATCACATAACATTAGTACAAATATATATTTAAAAAAATGTTATCTGTGCAAATAGCTTTCGAGTGTATGATATCTCCAGTGATCTCAGAGAATAGATGCACTTAAAATTGTAGACATGAACATGCAAACATAAGCATTCGATATATTCTACGTGTTACAGAGTGTCCTACACTCCTGAAGAAGGGGTGTGGGATACTCCGTAACGCGTAGGATATATTGAATGCTTATGTTTACATGTTCATGTCTACAATTTTAAGTGCATCCGTTCTCTGAGATCACTGGAGATATACACTCGAAAGCTATTTGCACAGATAACAATTTTTTTAAATATATTTTTGTACTAATGTTATGTGAAGAATTTTTTGAAAAAATGTTTTTGAGCACCCAGATAAACAGTTTTTTCCTCCAAAAAAGTTTTCAACACTTTATCCTAAGGAGGAAGAGTTTAATAAGAAATGGGGGATTCCAGCAATTGATGCTGCTATATCCTCTGTAAACAAGAGCTTGACTTGTCCTGTAGACAATGCTCAAATGCTGAAGGATCCAACAGATAAGAAGTTGGAATTCTTATTTAAAAACAATATTTCTCTGGCAGGTTCAGTGGTTCAGCCTGTGCTGG
Source organism: Aquarana catesbeiana (assembly GCF_042186555.1). Taxonomy (NCBI): domain Eukaryota; kingdom Metazoa; phylum Chordata; class Amphibia; order Anura; family Ranidae; genus Aquarana; species Aquarana catesbeiana. The sequence goes on from NC_133329.1 coordinate 103,057,030, forward strand.
CAGCGATTGGAGTATGTCAGTCCTTAAAAGACCAGTTTAAAGAGGTGCTCAAGATTATTCCTGATAAACAGGCTCAAGATTTGGCCGGGATATCAGAGGTGTTATGTTTTACAGTAGACGCTATGAAAGATTCTATTCTCCAAGCCTCATGGCTTATGCTCGGGCTGGTACATGTGCGTAGAATTCCATGGTTGAAAAATTGGTCAGCCGAAGCGCAATGCAAAAAGCTCTTGGCTAGTTTTCCTTTCCATGGTGAACGGTTGTTTGGAGTCGATCTGGATAAATATATCCAAAGAATTTCTAATGGAAAAAGTTCCCTTTTACCAGTTAAGAAGTTTAAGCGTTTTTCTTTTAAACATGCTTCTTCTCCAGTGCCAGGAGCGTCTGCCTCTAGGCAGTCTTGACGGCCTCTACCGTCAAGTTCAAGAGGTAAACCTCAGGGTCAACCCCAGGGTCAAAAGAGGCCCTGGGATAGAAAGCCTGCTAAACAAAATACTAAAACCTCCTTATGAAGGGGCGCCCCCGCTCGTTCGAGTAGGGGGAAGACTTCTGCAGTTCTCAAGGGTCTGGCAGGAACAGTGTCGAGACAAATGGGTGGCTTCCTCAATATCTCTAGGTTACAGACTAGAGTTCCAAGAGTTCCCTGTCTCCTCGTTTTCTCAGATCAAACGTTCCCAGAGACCCAGGAAAAAAGAAGTCTCTCTTTTTGGCTTTGGATCATCTCTTGTTTTAAAAAGTGATATCAGTAGTCCCCATGGAAGAGCGAGGGTTAGGGTTCTATTCAAACCTTTTCACAGTACCAAAACCAAACGAGGTGTCAGACCAATTTTGGATCTCAAAGATCTAAATCTGTTTTTGAATATCCGCTCTTTTTGCATGGAGTCAATCCGATCAGTGGTCTCCATTCTACAAGGTGAACTGCTAGCGTCAATTGACATGAAGGATGCTTATCTACTTGTACCTATTTTCCCTGCTCACCAGAAATATCTACGCTTCGAGAAAATCTTCATTTTCAGTTTGTAGCTCTGCCTTTCGGTCTAGCTACTGCACCTCGAGTGTTTACAAAGGTTCTACCCCCCCCCCCCTTTAGCCAGGTTAAGGGCTCAGGGGATAACGATTCTGGCTTATTTAGACAATCTACTCTTGATAGATCAGTCGGTAGCCCACTTAAACCAGACTTTGGTCACCACGGTCAGCTATCTGGAATTACCTAGGTTGGATTCTCAACCTAGAGAAATCTTCCTTAAAACCATCAAGGAGATTGCAGTACTTGGGCTTGATCATAGATACAGCCCAGAAGAGGGTGTTCTTACCCCAGGCCAAGCTCAGTTTCATAAGGGAACTGATTCAGGTGGTCAAAGCAAAGCAGAATCCATCTATTCGACTTTGCATAAGATTGTTGGGAAAGATTCATTCGAGGCCCTTCCTTATGCACAGTTTCATTCGAGACTGCTGCAAAGCAGTATCCTGTCAACTTGGAACAAAAAGATCCAAGCTCTAGACTTCCCGATGCGTTTATCCCCCAAAGTGCGTCAAAGCCTCAGTTGGTGGCTGATATCCAAGAATCTTCAGAAATCTTCCTACCAGTTACTTGGAAGGTGGTGACAACAGATGCCAGCCTTCTGGGCTGGGGAGCAGTCCTGGAAAATGCATCTGTCCAAGGAAAACGGTCCAAAACAGAAATGACCCTGCCCATCAATATTCTAGAAATGGATGCCTGGACGCTCAGATTACGGAATTGTCCGGTCAGGGTCCAATCTGACAATGCCACAACAGCGGCCTATATCAATCACCAAGGGGGCACGAGGAGTCGTGTGGCTCAGAGAGAGGTGAATCATATCCTATCCTGGGCAAGAAGACAACATTCCTTGCCTATCGGCAGTCTTCATTCCCGGAATAGAGAATTGGCAAGCAGACTATTTGAGTCACCAACAGTTGTTCCCGGGAGAATGGTCTCTTCACTCCGACATCTTTCTGTCAATATGTCAAAGATGGGGAATTCCGGACCTGGATCTGTTTGCGTCCAGGTTCAACAGAAAGATCGACAACTTTGTGTCAAGGACAAAGGATCCGCTGGCATGCGGAACAGATGCCTTAGTTTTTTCGTGGGATCAGTTTTCACTGTTCTGTGTGTTCCCTCCTGTTCTGCTGCTTCCGCACCTTCTTCGCAGGATCAAGTAGGAAGAGAAGGAGGTGATTCTTTTAGCCCCGATGTGGCCCAGGAGATCTTGGTATGCAGAGATCATAAAGATGGCGGTAGGGGACCTGTGGACCCTACCAACGTGCCCAGACCTTCTCTCGCAAGGTCCGGTATTCAATCCCACCTTACAAACGCTAAATTTAACGGTTTGGCTATTGAGACCCACATTCTGAAAGACCGTGGGCTGTCAGGTTCAAGTAGTTTCTACTTTGATTAATGCTAGGAAGCCGGCTTCCAGAGTCATATATTATAGAATCTGGAAGGCATAAGTCTCCTGGTGTGAATCCAGGTGTTGGCACCCCAGGAAATATGTCATAGGTAGGATCCTTAAATTTCTACAGATGTGATTAGAAATTAAGCTGGCCTTGAGTACTATCAAAGGCCAGGTGTCAGCCTTATCGGTGTTTTTTCAAAGACCACTTGCTTCACACTCTCTGGTTCGTAGCTTTATTTAGTGAGTAATGCGGATTAATCCTCCGGTTAGGTCTCCCCTGAACTAATGGGACTTGAATTTAGTCCTGTCGGAATTACAGAAACAGCCTTTTGAGCCGATACAAGATATTCCCTTGGTCCTTTTGACAAGGACATTCGTTTTTCTGGTTGCCATTTCTTCTGCAAGAGGAGTATCAGAGTTGGCTGCTCTTTCTTGTAAAGAGTCATATTTGATTATTCATAAGGATAAGGTTGTATTGCGTCCTGATCCTAATTTCCTTCCGAAGGTAGTGTCAGGTTTTCATTTAAACCAGGATATTGTTCTGCCTTCATTTTTTCCAGAACCTCTTTCTGTGGAAGAAAGGTCACTACATTCTATTGATGTGGTGAAAGCAGTCAAGGTCTATTTGAAGGTGACCGCTCAGATTGTTCAAGCTTATGGTTTAAAGAGGAAAATTCCACCATTTCATATTAAAGCGCACTCCACCAGGGCTGTTAGTGCTTCCTGGGCAGTGCATGACCAAGCCTCCATGGCTCAAATCTGCAAGGCCGCAAGTTGGTCTTCAGTCCATACATTTACCAGATTCTATCAAATAGATGTAAAAGGTCATGAGGATATCGCCTTTGGGCACAGAGTACTGCAGGCTGCAGTATAAGTCCTCTAGTCTCTTAGTGTCCTACTTTTGTTGTGTCTCCCTCCCTTCAGTTGGCATTGCTATGGGACATCCCACATAGTAACTATTATGGCTCTGTGTCCCGTGATGTACGATAAGAAAATAGGATTTTTAAAACAGCTTACCTGTAAAATCCTTTTCTTTGAAGTACATCACGGGACACAGAGGTCCCTCCCTTCTTTTGGTATACACGTGTATTGCTTTGCTACAAAACTGAGATACTCCCAGTAGTGGGAGGGGTTATATAGGGAGTGGACTTTTTGTCTTGGCGTGCCAGTGTCCATAACCTGAAGGTGGCCTATAACCCACATAGTAACTATTATGGCTCTGTGTCCCGTGATTTACTTCAAAGAAAAGGATTTTACAGGTAAGCTGTTTAAAAATCCTATTATTTTCTTCCTATAATGGATTATTTTTATAGCGCTAAATTTAAAGCTGTGTTTTATTTAAATTCTGCCTTCAGGTTGACTTGGCGCTTTGTTCCTGGCAGTTTTTCACTTTGCTGTGCAACAGTAGGAACAAATCTGCACTATGCAGCTATTCGGCTAAAAGCTGTCTCCGCTCCTCTCTCTTTATCCAGAGCAGTCAAGCATGACATCCTCCCTTTATGAAGTACCGACATGTGTCATGAATACCCACTTTACACCCATTGTGTTAGAACTGGTGGAAGGACTAACATTGTAAATGCACAGATTAATGGAAAAATAAACATGCTCATGGCCATGAGAGAGACTGAAATTATTGTTAACAAACGTGTTTATATGCCTTTGACTGGACCCCTTGCATACTTGTCTACACAATAGGATGATGAGACTGAACAGTTACAGGATATAAACAAAGAAAGTGAAAGGAAAAAAAGCTTTTAGAGACCTAAATAAAACCTGTACTCAAATGGTACCTTTCAGATGTGTAATAATCTTGCTGAAATGGATTAATAAGCAGGAATAGGAAGGCTGGAAACCTCTTCTAGATCTTTCCCAGAGAAAGACACAACAGTCGTACCACTTTGGATTCGACTTTGCCCTGCAACTTGAAGTCCGACATGTGTCTGACTTCAATGAACAAGGATCCGACTTTGCACTCTGACAATACCGGGCACTGTGTCTGGTATGAATCTATAGGGGGAACTCCATGCAAAATGTTAAAAAAACGGCATGGGTTCCCCCTCGAAGAGCATACCAGGCCCTTCAGTCTGGTATAAATTTTGAGGGAAACTGCCCACGCCAAAAAAAACAGCGTGGGGGCGCCCCCCAAAATCCATACTAGACCCTTAGCTGAGCGCACAGCCTGGCAGGTCAGGAAAGGGGATGGGGACAAGCAAGCGCTCCCCCTCCTGAACCATACCAGGCCGCATGCCCTCAACATGGGGGGGTGGGTGCTTTGGGGAGGGGGGGCACCCCAAAGCACCTTGTCCCCATGTTGATGAAGACAAGAGCCTCTTCAAAACAACAAACGGCTGTTGGTTGTCGGGGTCTGCGAGCAGGGGGCTTATCGGAATCTGGAATCCCCCTTTAACAAGGGGCCCCCCAGATCCAGGCCCCCCACCTTATGTGAATGAGTATGGGGTACATTGTACCCCTACCCATTCACCTAAAAAAAAAAGTGTCAAAAATAAAACGCAGTACACAGGTTTTCAAATTAGTTTATTATTATGGCAGCTCCGGCATCTCTTCCGACTTCTTCTCCCCGCTCTGGCTCTTCTGCCTCCTCCGCTGATGTCTTCTGCCTCTGCTGGTTCTTCTTCCCTCTCTGGGTCTTCTAGCCCTCTCCGGTTCTTCTCCCTCTGTCCATTGTCTTCTGTCTCTGCTGGGTCTTCTCCGCTGTCTTCTCGCTCTTTACCGCCGGTCTTTTCCGCTGTCTTCTCCCTCTGTTCTTCTTCCAATGTTGACTCGACGCTCTCTCCCGCTCTAATGCTGGGTGAGCGGTGTGCCACTATTTATATTGACATGGGGTGGGGTCAGCGGAGGCCCGTCCCTTATGACATCACCACCCGGGGCATTATGGGCAGTGACGTCATAAGGGGCGGGCCTCCGGAGACCCCGCTCCATGCCAATATAAGTAGTGGCACACCGCTCACCCAGCATTAGAGCGGAAGAGATCGTCAAGTCAATATCGGAAGAAGAACAGAGGGAGAAGACAGCAAAGAAGACCGGGCAAAAGAGCGAGAAGACAGCGGACAGAGGGAGAAGAACCCGGAGAGGGCTAGAAGACATCAGCGGAGAAGACATTAGCGGAGGAGGCAGAAGACGTTGCCAGAAGAGGGAGAAGACCCGGAGAGGGGAGAAGAAGTCGGAGGAGACCCCGGAGCTGCCTAATAAATTACTTTAAAAACCTGTGTACTGTGTTTTATTTTTGACACTTTTTTTTTTTAGGTGAATGGATAGGGGTACAATGTACCCAATACTCATTCACATAGGGTGGACGGCTGAGATTTGGGGGCCCCCTTGTTAAAGGGGGCTTCCAGATTCCGAAAAGCTCCCTGCCCGGAGATTCCGACACCCAAAGCCCAGGGTTTTCGGGAAGGGGCCCTTGTCCTCATCAACATGGGGACAAGATGCTTTGGAGTGGGGGGCCCCCCTGCCTCAAAGCATCCACCCCCATGTTGAGGGCATGTGGCCTGGTACGGTTCAGGAGGTGGGGGCGCTCACTCGTCGCCACCCCCTTTCCTGACCTTGACGGGCTGTGTGCTCGGATAAGGGTCTGGTATGGATTTTGGGGGGAACCCCCCCCATGCAGTTTTTTCGGCATGGGGGTTCCCCTTAAAATCCATAGCCTGGTATGCTCTTGGATGGGGAACCCATGCCGTTTTTTTTTTTTTTTTACATTGTGCTTGGAGTTCCCCCTAAAGATTCATACACGATATTGCCTGGTATTGTCGGGGATCAAAGTCGGATCCCTGTTTATTGAAGTCGGCGAATGTCGGACTTCAAGCCGCAGGGCAAAGTCGGGTCCACAATCGTACGAGTGTCGTGTCGTACAAGTGTGAAAGGGGCCTTAGGCTCCCCTTGTGATGGTTGCATGACCAAAAGACTAATCCTGTGGTCATAGAATCTCAGTGATGGGCTCTTTAGAGTTGCTGATCGCCAGTAATGAATTATTGGACAAATGCTTAGTATTTTCTTCATGTGAGCATCACATAAGGTGGGAAAATGGATCACTTGGAAATCTTTTGAAAAGCCTTGCCAGAACAGCGCAGACTGTTATAGCTACAAAGAAGGGGAGGCAAGACCTTATGAATGCTAATGGTTTTGTATTGGAATGTCCAACAAGATCTTATAGGTGTGATGATCAGGTGTTCACAACCTTTTGAACATCTATTATATCAGTGGCATCACCCTTTTTTTTCAATGCTAATTTCAGGCAGATGCCTACACTTCATGCAGATGTTGGTGGAGCCCAGGGCTGTACATCAGTGAACAGATCCCCTATATGTGTAGAAATAAATGAATGTCATTCTTGGAGAACCTCTTCTTTGACTTCACAGAGCTGTGACCCCTCTCTTGCCTTTAATAGTAGTGGGTACACACAAGTAGTTTTGTTAAGAAATTAGCACAATTAGAATGAGCAGGATGAATATTTTTCTGGGAAAAATTGTAACAAGACCTGTTTGATATGTATGGGATTCCATTCAAAAGCAAGTGTAGACAAAATGATGAGACTTTTGAGCTCTGATTCACACTTATGTGAAGCAGAAATGAACAAGATGCGCTGCATTTCCACGCATCGCACTGCATAGACATCACACGACGTCCATGCGACCTGCTGGGGGGGTCAATGTTAGATTAACGACACCCAGAAACAGATCGCAAAATGCAGTGCGATTGCCAGAATCACAACGCATGGGTGCAATGCGATTCAGGTGCACGAAATGCGATTCAGGTGTGCAAAAAAGAAAGGTCTTGCACCATTTTGGTGCTTATGTGATGGAATTTGAGCCATACAAAATATATGGCTCAAGTTGCACCACACAGGCATCGCATGTGAAGTGAACAGGAATGCGTTTCGATTCCTGTGCGAATCACATACGGTGTTCCACACCCACCAGTGTGAACTTGGGCTGAATGAAATTACTTGACTCCGTGATGGCAACAATAGTGTATTTAAGTCTGGTGGTACTTCTAACACTCCCCCCCTTCCACCTCCAGACTGACTATACTACTGTCGAAATCAGCCCCCTGTGCTCATACATCCCGAGTGGTGTCTGTATAAAACAGGTGTGTTGCTGGCCAGATCCCCAAGGAGAAACAGAGAAAAAAGGTCTAAAATGATTGGTAAACTGCAATATATTACGTTTTGGGGTTTATTACCACTTTAAAGTGGTTGTAAACCTCAGACATTAAATCTGAACAAAGCACATAGAATGTCTACCTGCCTCTCTCCAGTGTGCAAAGTGTAATTTCTCTCTGCTGTCTTGTTCCTCTGTTATCTGAATGAGTCCCTTCTGAAAAGTTTTTCTGCACCAAGAGCTAAAAAGGTGACAGGGGAAGGATCTCCAGCACACAGCCTGTGATTGACAGCCTGAGCTCTGTTTCTGTGTGCTGTGTGGAGAGGGGTGTGTCCCTTCCCTCCAATCAGCTCTCAGAGCTGTTGTACAGTCTGTAACTGCTGCAGCTCCCCGTCCTCTGCTTTTTGAGTCTGTGAAAAAACATTTTCATCTCTGAATTTTACAAGGATGTACAGGACAAATGGCTGCAGATAAACGGATACAACAAATGTAGGAGGATTTGTTTCACTTCTGTGTATCACCTGAGGCCAGTCACTCACCCTGGGCTATCCTTACTTGTTTCAGGAGCAGTGTCAGAAAATGAGAGACCTCCTGAATAATGGCACTTCAGATGAAGAGAACCTAGAGGCTAAAATTGAGAAGCGCAAGAAGGAACTTGAGAGGAATCGGGCCAGACTGCAGACTCTACAGAGTGTCAGGTAAACAAGACCCCCTACAAAGGGGTTTTCTTTTGAAAAGAAATGTACTATCTGCTTCTAACCTTTCTATGTATTAATATGACTTCTTGATGGGAAAGTAAATGTGATTAAAGGAAACCTATAGCAAGAAAAACATGGTGATTATCACTACTGACCGGTTCTGCAGAAAAAGCTTGGCTGTCATGCTCACCTGGCTTCAGTACTTTTTAGAGTAAATGGACCAGAACAAGCATGTAAATACGGACTACTGATTTTTCTCTCTTTTTTTTTTTTTTTTCCTGATCTGTGTATTTAACCTGTTGCCACCAACAAATGCATATGTTTACTGGCAAAGTGGGTACGCTTTTATGCCCAGTCGGAGCACATATGCGGCCATGGACAACCAAGGTTTTTGTGCTGTGAGCGCACAGTGCCCGAGCTATCATAGAAAGCTCTGGGGTCTCTTGTTATGATCAGAACCTGGTGGGACAAGCTCCCGATCATGTGACTACTGTGACAGCCAATCACAGTGGACCGGAACCCAACCACTAAATGGAGGGGTAAAGATACAGCTTCAGCCTGAACTCCTCTTGGCTATGCTAGAGGGACATAGCCAAGAGGAATTCAGGCTGTATCTGTATTGTTACTTCTCTATAAAATAGCTGGGTTCAGGTGTGCAGCCTTTCCACCTTCTGTCTTCCGATCTGTTCCAGCTAGCATGGATGAACTTGTTTGAACTTCGGCACCCGATCTGTGCTTCCAACAGCAGGGGGAAGTTTTGCAGTGCTTTGAGCGGCACTCCAAGTGTATGGGCCACAGTGGTCACATGATTAGAAAGTCCCTTTTTTTTTTTTATTTAATAAGTCCCACTGTGCCTTGGGCAGCATTGGTACATGGTCACACAGTCCTTTGATCTCCAATCCTCTGGTTTTCATGATGTATCTTTCCACACAGGCCTGCCTTTATGGATGAGTACGAGAAGCTCGAGGAAGAGCTGCAAAAGCAGTATGAGATTTATGTGGACAAGTTTCGTAACCTCTGCTTTCTGGAACAACAGCTGGAGGATCATCATCGGGTGGAGCAAGAGCGATTTGAGGTGAGGACCATAAAGGCCTGTCTACACATTTATCTGTCAAAAAACAAATTTGAATAGAAATGCCATTTATTACAAATAATTTTTTTTTTTTAAAGTTCAGTTCTTTCTTTAGGCTTACTGTTCCTTTAAGTTAATGTTTTTTTTTGTTAGGTACACCATATCAGAATAAGACAGTTGTTCACAAATTGTTATCTTATACCTTAAGACCTGTTTCACAAAGGGGCGGCTTCAAAGTCGCCTGATTCTGAAGCCGCCCCGTACAGCGCGACTTCAGCGCGGATTGCAAAACGACTTCTGTATAGAAGTCAATGCAAGCCATTCTGAAGTCGCCCCAAAGTAGTACAGGAACCTTTTTCTAAGTCGGAGCGGCTTGAGTTGCTCCTATCACAACAGTTATATTGTACAGAATGGAGCACGACTTGTCAGGCGGCTAAGTCACCTGACAAGTCGCCCCTGTGTGAACCAGGTCTTATAGAATCTTATGATGTGTTTATTTTTTAGCACCCATCTCTTAAGCTGTCACTTATTCTTAGGTCTTGATACAGTATAACTACACTGAACATTTCACTACCCCAGTCTTCTCACTTGTCAGCACTGAACATGCTTCGTACAGGCACCTGCTATGAAGATGTCACTTTTGATGGCTTCAGCCAACACTGATTGGTAATCAAAAAATATTTTCCTCCCTACAAAGAGTTGGATTCTGTGAATTATGCTAGATTTTTTTTAACAGGTTTTCATGCCATCAGAGTATTCATTTGACTTCTAAATAAATACTTGTGCTGTGTATGTCAAGTGGACAATTAGTGCAGCTTTTAGTAGACCTCTAATGAGAAGAAGTGCTAGTATATCCCTTGTTTATTTTAATTTTTTAAGGGGCAGTTTTAGGTGATAAAATACAGATTGTGATAATACAGTATAGGAAAAGATCATCACCTTCAGTTTTCATTCTTGTGTTTGTGCTGTTAAACCATTAACAGGCTGCTTTATGGATGGAAACAGTAGTTACTGATCGTTTTGCATTGGAGGTATTACTGTAATGTTAAGTACACAAATTCAGACATGTTGTCTGGTCTCCGTACAGGTGAGCTCTTTTGTCTGCTAAAGATGGTAAGGTAGTCTGGCGATAGAACTGGCACATTCTGTCTGGTAGACCATTTACAACCCTCCTCTGCAACCAATGTGAGGATACTCCGTCCTTTTAAAAGTATGCACATGGAGAGAAGCATCCTTTTGAAGCACATCAATGCATACATTTTTGAACATCTTTGTGGGCTTTATATGTAGGTTTAAGCCAATTCATATTCACATATTTTATTTTATGCTTAATGCAAACTGTTGTAGAAACTGGGATTTTTCATGATGTAGATATGTTAAATATTCACAATACTGCAGGATACAATTAATTAATTATATAACTTCCTTTGCATTGCAGTAACTATATGCTAACTTTAAGACCCCTTTCACACTGAGGCGGTTTCCAGGCATTTTAGCGCTAGAAATAGCGCTTCTAAAGTGCCTGAAAACCACCTCCCATTAATTTCAGTGTGATTTTTCACACTGGGGCGGTGCGCCTGCGGGACGTTAGGAAAAGTCCTGCAAGCAGCATCTTTGGGGCGGTTTGGGACTGCTGTATACAGCGCTCCCAAAATGCCCCGCCCATTGAAATGAATGGCCAGAGCTTCCAAAGTGCCTAAAAAGCGCTTCGGAAGCACCGCAACACGGGCGCTTTTAACCCCTTTTTCGGGCGCTAACGGGGTTAAAAGTGCCCTGCTAGCGGCCGAAAAGAGGCGCTTAAACAGCGGTAAACCGCCGCTAAAATGAGCGGTTTACCGGTTCCCAATATAGGTTACAAGGTGAGCACACCTCCCTATGACATTTTTCTCACTATTGGGGAAACATACATTACCCATTTAAGAAGCGTGACCCATTTGGGAATCACCCTTCAGGTACCTACCGCACTCTCATTGCATAGTCACCGGGAAGAGTGATTCACTCAAGAGAATCACTCTTCAGGTGACGAAAAGCCACCTGTAGCAATTATAAACCACCTATTGCATACTTACCTGGGAAGAGTGATTCACTGTACAGGATCACTCTTCAGGTGACGGGCAGCTCCATCCAACCCTACATACACTCAACTTTTAAATGTTATGGAGTGTTTCAAATGAGGAGACTATAGCTCCTTCAGTAGTGGTGCAGGCATTGTTAGTGTTGGGGTGAAGCCAGTCATGAACATTACCCAGCGGGGATGCCGGATAGTAAAGGTAGAAGTTGGGGAAGGCCAAGCCAGCCAGGTGTGATGGGAGGCGTAGTGTTTCTAGTGCAACGCTAGGGGTGTTCTGTTCCAGAGGAACGCAATGCAAATAGAGTCGATACTTTTAAAAATGGATTTGGGAATTTTACAAGGGGAATTAGCCATGACATTTAGTAGTTTAGGTAAGTAAATCATCTTAAGGATATTGGCTCTTCCCATGAGATCCAGGGGCAAATCTTTCCACTGTTTGGTTTGTGTTTGTAGTTGGAGCAGTAAGGGACAGTAAGGGGCATAGGTTATTGGTTACGTATAGGTATACTGGTAAATGAATTGTGACTCCTAAGTATCTGAAGGAGGTGGCACCTAGAGTCTGATTGAATCACAGGTATAGCAGCTTGGTCTAGGGGAAGAGGATTGATTTATCCCAGTTCACTTGGAATCCAGAATAGTCACTAAATGTATTCATTTCAGCTAAGAGGTTGGTGAGGGAGTCGTGGGTATCTGCTAGGTAGACTAGGGTATCATCTGAATATAGGGAGATTCGCTCGCTCCTCTATACTATTTATGGGAAGGCCTTTAATTAATGGAGAGCTACGGATCCAAACACCAAGGGGCTCCATAGCCAGAGCAAATGGGAGGAGTGATAAAGGACACCTCTGCCTGGTACCTCTGGTAATTGGGAAGGTCTCAGTGACATGAGAATTAATCCGTATGCAGGCTAGTGGTAAGGTATAGAGGAGACATATCCATGCTTTTAGTCTGGGGCTGAACCCGTATAGTTGTAACACCCGAAACAAATAAGGCCACTCCACACTGTCGAAAGCTTTGCAAGTGTCTAGTGACACAACAACATGGGTAGGCGAGCAGTCATGTGGGTAAGTCAGGTTGTGAAATAGTCTATGAATATTCATTCTGGTTGAGCAGCCTGGTATAAAGCCTCCCTGGTCACTCCCGACTAATTTCGCAACTACTTTATTCAAACAATTGGCCAGTACCTTGGCCAAGATTTTGACATCTACATTAATGAGGGATATCGGCCAATAGGAGTCGCATTTAAGATGACCTTTCCGAGGTTTTAGTATCAAAATAGTTAATGCCTCTCTCATAGAGGGAGAAAGTACTCAGTCTTTCAAGGCCTCATTATATGTATTGAGTAGAATAGGACCTAGGAGGTACCGAAAGTGTGTATACTATTCAGCTGGAAAACCATCCAAGCCTGGCATCTTATGAGCCGGTAGCTGCGAAATTGCAAGGGAGAGCTCTTCTACAGAGAGATTCGTCTAGATCATCACGGTCTTGGTCCGACAATTGGGGAAGTGCTCTTTGGGTTAAATATTCCAGTTGGGTCTCAGAGTAGTGGGCCCTAGTAGTATAAAGGTCGCGGTAGAAAGATAAGAAGGCATCTGTTATATCCTGAGGGACGCCACTAATTTTATCCTGGGAGGTCAGGATCCTAGGAATTAATATAGGGGTGCGGTCAGATCTGGTTAGGTAGGCGAGTAGGTGGCCTTATTGCCATGTTTAAACATCTTCTGGGTAACATAGAGCATACGTTTTTTAGTAAGGTCCAGCAAGCGGAGCTCATACTCCCTACGGCTGTGTAGCCATGAGGTTTTCTTATCTGTACTAGGGTTCTGAGCATAGTCCGCCTCTGCAACCATCATCGCATTTTCTAGTTCCTCCGTTCGCTGTTGGGTATTTTTGCGCAAAATGCCAGTAATGGACATAAAGGCGCACCTCAGCACAGACTTGGAGGCCTCCCAGGCAGTGGAGGACCCAACAGTTCCCTAATTCACACGCTAGTTGAGCTATGAGTAAGCGCTCAGCCAGAGCGTGAAGCGCGTCAGCGGTTAAGCTATATTGCTCCAGCGGTGTCATGTTCTGTATTATTCCGTGTTTTGAATAAAGAAGATTTTATTTCATCCATCTCAGTGTGCGGCTGTCCAGATCTTTTCCGCATGAATACAATTCACACGCTAGTAGTCCGCAATACCTTTCTGGCATTCATTCTGTACAATCTCATCCTCCAGCCAATGGGAGTTTAACAGCCAAATGTGAGGGCCTGCGCTCAGCAGGAGGAGGAGATCCACAGAAAGAGGGGCATGGTCAGATATCCCCTGGCTGAAACTGCCTGAATAATAGGAAGCATATCGGCAGGGGTAAATGCCAGATCAATACGAGACATGGTGTGGAAGGAGACAGAGTGGCAGGAGAAGTGACGCTCATCTCGGTGCTTCCATCGCCATATCTCAGTAATGCCATACACTTGAGTACAGTCAATAAATGAGGGATAGGGCCTGCCCCCACCACTCCAGCGGTCTATGGCAGGGTCAAGTACAGCATTAAAGTCCCCTACAAACAGTAGGGGACAAGGGGATCTGGATAGTAATAAAAGGGACAAGTAGGAGTAAATCTGGGGAGTAAATCTGGGGAGAATGGAGGAAGAACATATACCTTTACTAATGTAAAAACTGGGGAGACAACACAGATAGTAATGACAATGAATCTCCCGTCAGGGTCTGTCTTTACCAGCAGAATTTCTGCCAGGAGGGACTTCGCTAGTAAGATAGAGACCCCGCTGGAGTAGTTAGTGTTGGTGGCGTGGTACTGTGTAGCTAGCCAAGCACGTTTAAGGGTCTGCAGCGTGGTATTGGTGAGGTGGGTCTCTTGAAGATGAATAATATGGGGTTTATATTTTTAAGATAGGAGAATACCAGGGACCGCTTTTGAGGTGAGTTCAGACCCCTAACATTCCAAGAAATCAGTTTTAACGCTTTAGCCATAGGCGACTATATCCAACATAGTAGCTTAGGGAGGGTCACAAAAAAATGCAATATGACATATATGACATTGCCTATAGCAGTAGAATCTGGAGTAAAAGTGCAGTAGCATCAAAGGAGGAGCATCCATAGGAGCATAAAGAACAACAGAAAAAAACCTGAAGGTCCAGTCATTCTCAGCAACCAAAGCGTGAGAAGGGACCATAGGAAAAAACAAACCCCCCCTCCATCCCCCCCCCCCCCCCCCCGCCCTGCTCAACCATCCCAAACACAGCGAGCTTTGGTTCACTGAACAGGAAAAAAAAAAAACAACAACAGTCAAGTGAGGGAACAGGAAAACCTGTGTCCTCGCCACCTACTGGTACAGGAGAGGTAGCCGGTCCAGTGAGGCTCTTGAGAAAGGTGCGTGCGTCCATCTTGCAGGATATAGGATTCACCTGTAATCTAAGGCATAAACAGTAGCAGTCATGAGAGGCACAATAGGTGCAAACGTTAGGAAGATCAAGTGGTGGAACTGGCTAAGGCATCTGCCAGGCCTGCAGCAGGGGCAATGTAGAGCAACTAGTGGAAAAGGGTAGGAAAAGCACAGTTCACTGAATAACCACAGCAGCATGAGTGTAGGTGCAAAGCAGAGGATGGAGAAATCCTGTAGGTGTTCCAGGAAACAACAGGTAGGATAAGCAGAAAGGTAGGGATAATTAGAGGAACATCAGAAAGCAGCATCAATTTCAGCGTTGTCTGGGTTGTTTTCCAAAGCGAGCATCCAGCCAGGCCATGGCTTCTTTAGGACAGGAGCAGAAGTGATCTTTACCCTCATAGATGATCTTTTTTCTTAGCAGGGAAGAGCATCCCATAGGGGAGGCCTTCAGCGTGAAGTCGGTCTTTCACCATCACAAAGGATATGCGCTGCGTTGGACTTCAGCTGAGAAGTCAGGGTATATGGAGATATTGTTGCCATTAAACTTGAGCGGCCCTTTTTCTCTGGCAAGACACAGGATAGCAACTTTGTCATGAAAATTGAGGATTTTTGCAATCGGGGACCTTGGAGGGGCCCCTGAGGGAGGGGGACGTACGGTGTGCACGTTCAATCTCAAAGGCATGGGATAGCACCTCCGCCCCAAAAACATCCTGCAGCCATGAATGGAGGAATCGTTCAGGGCGTGTTCCTTCAGAGCATTCTGGGAACCCTACAAAACGGAGGTTGTTCCTGCGAGAACAGTTCTCTAAGTCATCCAACTTGGCTCTGAGGGTCACCAGCTCATCTGTAGCCGTGGGTACTGTAGCAGCTAAGGGTTGCACTGCGTCTTCTAGGGAGCTCATACATTCTTACACCCTCACCCCCCGTCATTTCCGATTTCCGGTTTTGTATATGCTGATTCAGTAAGGAGAAATGAATATGGATGCTTTCCATTTGAACTGTGAGGGAGGACTTAGTCTTTTATAGCCAGCATGATTTCAGTCAGGGCAGGTTCATCTGGAGAGGGGCCTGGTGAATTGCATTCCGCTGAGCATGTAGGGGAGTCTAGAGGTGTTAGGTGGTCAGCCTGGGTGCGGAAGGCTGTAGGCAGAGAGTCACTCACCCCTTGTGTCAAGAGCTGTGCTGAGGGAAGGAAGGGCTGCAGCGTAGCTTCATGCATGGCTGAGGGATCAGCGGCATCTTGCCTCCAGTACTTAGCTAGTTCCGCCGTGGACTGGGGCGTAGGTGGTTCGTATTTGTTCACCATCATGACTGTAACGGATGCCCGCCGTCCTTAGGAAGGGTTTGGTGCCTCTTGGGATAATTTTGGACACAGGATGCCTGTAGGAGGAGAAGATAGAGCCGGAGCTGTGGATCTAAGCAGCTGCTGTCATGGACCTCAAGTCACACCCCACAACAGAAACTTTCTTAATTTTCAGGTATTTTTTCATTTATATAGCAAACAATGAGAAACTCAGTGGTGATTAAATACCACCAAAAGAAAGCTCTATTTGTGTGAAAAAAAGAATGATATAAATTTAATTTAGGTACAGTGTTGCATGACCGAGCAATTGCCAGTTAAAGTAACAGTGCAAAACAATAAATAGCTCCTGAAGACACTTACTTAGCAAATGCATTGAGGCTAGGCGGCTGCCGCTATCATCGTCACTTCCTGTCGGGTTTCTTGTGGGCATTTCCTAGTGCTGGAAAGCATGCTGACTCTCGGAGGAGTGGCTTCTGCTAGCCCTGCTTAAGGCTGTTTATGTTGGTGCTGACGGTAGCCCCGAAAAATGTGAGTTTATTTTTTTTTTTTTTTTTGGTTTTAATTCGTATTATGGGTAAATAAACGTATTGCACTATTACGGCTGTTATCCATTTTTCTGGATACTTGATAAACCACGGAGAAGGATGCCAGAAGAATTATCTGTTAGCTGTTACCATATGGCTAGAAGTGATCTGTGAGAAATATTAGTTCTAAACCCAGTGTCTTAAGGCTTGCTAAAGTTTGATGTCTGGTGAGTGTACATCTGTTACACGCTGTGGTGGAGCACGTATGAGTTTATATTGGAGCACTATTCACTTCTGAGCACGGTGTTTGGAGGACTTTGATAAGAAGATTTTCGTTGACACACGGTAAAGATTGATATATTCTTTGAAAAAAATTCTTCATATGGACATTTAGATATATTGCAGTATGTGATATTTTGTTTTAACAGTTGCACAATAGCGCCTTTCTTTTGATATTGTTTTGAACATTGAAAGTGGTTTATTCACTTAAGGCCCCTTTCACATTTGTGCGACCTGAAAGCCATGCGATTTTGACGCGACTTTTAAGCAATGCCTGTGTAATCTTAAAGGTCTCATGTAGCATCAAAGCCGGACCAAAGTAGTGCAGGGACTACTTTGAAGTCGCACAGATATGAATGGTACTCATTGGAAATCATGGAGTATGACTTGTCATGCGACTTTGCAGTCCCAAGTCGCACAAGTGTGAAAGGGGCCTAAAGGGGCAGCTTTTTTTATTTTTGTTTCACCACAATTTTTTGTTGGCTCCATATTTATCATATTAATTGAATCATAAAGTAATACAGTACTGAATAGCAAAAAATGGCCTGGTCATGAAGGGGGTAAAACCTTCCAGAGGTCAAGTGGTTAAATGAGCTTTGGCCCAGAGAAGACGGCAGTGTTTCTGGATCATGTTCAAATATAGCTTCTTTAACGTTGTTCAAACAAAATTTTTATATAGCTCTGTCAGGGCTGGGCTTAGCCCTTCCTTCTCTGAGCTGGCCGCTTAGCTAATTTCCAGCTCCTATCGCTCCACAATGACTCACCGGTTGATGATATCCTGCTTGTCAGTCCTGCTTACTTACATAGTTACATAGTAGGTGAGGTTGAAAAAAGACACAAGTCCAACCTATGTGTGTGATTATGTGTCAGTATTACATTATATATCCCTGTATGTTGCGGTCATTCAGGTGCTTATCTAATAGTTTCTTGAAGCTATCAATGCTCCCCGCTGAGACCACTGCCTGTGGAAGGGAATTCCACATCCTTGCCGCTCTTACAGTAAAGAACCCTCTACGTAGTTTAAGGTTAAACCTCTTTTCTTCTAATTTTAATGAGTGGCCACGAGTCTTGTTAAACTCTCTTCTGCGAAAAAGTTTTATCCCTATTGTGGGGTCACCAGTATGGTATTTGTATATTGAAATCATATCCCCTCTCAAGCATCTCTTCTCCAGGGAGAATAAGTTCAGTGCTCGCAACCTTTCCTCATAACTAATATCCTCCAGACCCTTTATTAGCTTTGCCCTTCTCTGTACTCTCTCCAATTCCAGTACATCCTTCCTGAGGACTGGTGCCCAGAACTGGACAGCATACTCCAGGTGCGGCCGGACCAGAGCCTTGTAGAGTGGGAGAATTATCGTTTTATCTCTGGAGTTGATCCCCTTTTTAATGCATGCCAATATTCTGTTTGCTTTGTTAGCAGCAGCTTGGCATTGCCTGCCATTGCTGAGCCTATCATCTACTAGGACCCCCAGGTCCTTTTCCATCCTAGATTCCCCCAGAGGTTCTCCCCCCAGTGTATATATTGCATTCATATTTTTGCTTTTTTACTTAAGCCGTCCAGCCCAGATGATCTCTGCCTTCGCCTTGGTCACATCTCTAGAGGCGCTCTCCTGTGTTCCTGTTGCTTGGCTGACGTTCCTTCTGGCTCCAGATCCTGCTTGCTGTTCTACTACGCTGATCTCTGGCTCCCTGACGTTTTGGCTTGTCTGACTATCCATTCCGGTTCCTGAACTCTGGCTATGTTTTAACCATGTTTACTCTGTTTACCGTTTTTATTATTATTAAACAAGTGTGATTTAACTGTACTTCTGTCTCGGTTTGATTCATGATTTCTGACAGTAGGTGAAGGCCATGAATTCAGAAGATGCAGTTAATCCACATGTTGGTAATGTTTTTTCCAGATTGGATGACCAGGATCACTGCATGGATTAGTTTGCCATTGCATTACAGAGGCTCCGGGGTCGCATGGCTCACCTGGAATCTCCCACTGTGGCCGCTCTGGTAGAACCTGTGTTGCAGGCCGACCCTGCTTTTGCCCGCTTCTCCAGCGATTTGGGGGCGATCCATTTCAATGCAGAGGGTTTCTCAACCAAGTTGAGATATACTTTGAGATGCTGCCCCGGGCGTTTCCCATGGACAGAAGCAAAGTAGGTTTCATGATATCTTTGCTTTCTGAGAGAGGCCTAGCAAATCCTCTATGGGAGATGCAAAAACTCATTGTCTTGAGTTACCCAAAATTTGTGGCTTCCTTTAAAAGGGTATTTGACGTTCCCGCATGCTTCATTTCTGCTAACAAAAGCCTCATGTCCATCAAACAGGGTACGAGAACTGTTGCCGATTACGCCATTGATTTCCGTACCCTGGCAGCAGAGGTTACGTGAAACAATGAGGCCCTCGTGGCTGCTTTTTCTTACGGTCTCTCGGATAACATCAAAGATGAGATAGCAGCCCAAGACATACCCATTGAGCTGGAGAGGTTGATCTTGTTTTCCATGCTTATTGACCCCAGACTCAGAGAGAGGCCTTCCTTTAAGGAGTGCTTGCGGAAGCCTCCTGTACCTTTTGGCTCGGAGCTTTGCAGTCCCACCCTTGCCTCCCTCACATCCCATGCCTCCTGGTACCGAGTCTGTCAGTGAAGGTGAACCCATGCACTTGGGCTTCACACGCCTCTCTGCGGCTGAGTGAGTCCTTAGAAGGAGGGAGAGATTGTGCCTTTATTGTGGCCAGGCACTACACTTTTTAAAGTCTTGTCCTACCCGTCCAGGGAGTGCCCGAACCTTGAGGTCCTGTCATGGACAGACCTTAGGTGGCGTTGTTTCATCCCCAGTTATCCAGAAGGATAAGTCCCTGGTTCCTTTTACCCTTTCTTTGGCTGAGTCGTCCGCCGAAATACAGGCTCTAATCGACTCTGGGGCTGCAGGCCTGTTCATTGATGCTGCCTTTATATCGAAGAACTCGATTCCACTGCAGCTGCGTGACACTCCACTTGCCATTGAAGCTCTTGAAGGAAGATCTCTACAGCCTGCCCATGTGACTCATGAGACTGTTCCATTGTCCATGGCCGTAGGGGCTCTTCACCATGAGATAACCCAATTCCAAGTTATTTCCTCACCTAAGTTTCCGCTGTTTACTGGTTATCCTTAGTTACAGAGGCACAACTCCTCTTTTGATTGGCTCCGTGCTGAGGTTCTCTCCTGGTCGCCACAATGTAGTAAGACATGCTTACAGAAGGTAGCTAAAGTCCTGTGCACCTCTTCACTCTCCTCCCTGCCAGAGGAGTACCGCGATTTTAACAATGTCTTTGACAAAGGTCAAGCCCGGTAGTTTGCCTCCACACCGGTCAAATGATTGCGCAATTGACCTTCAACCTGGTGCCATACCCCCTCGTGGCTGGGTTTACCCTTTGTTGGTCTTGGAGGATAAGGCCACAGAATAGTATGTTGCACATGCACTTTCTTGAGTTTTCATCTAGTGCTGAAACAACTAATCGATTAATCGACAGCTAATCGATTATGAAATTAATCGATTACTATTTTCATAATCGATTAATTGGCCAGTAACATAATGGGGTTAAAAAAAAACTAAAATGAGCCCTTTATAGTACAAAAAGAGCAAATCATCTCTACTGTAAATAAATTAAATAAATACATTTAGTTGGTCTACCTGACCGTGGTTTGGTTTCAACAGAACCCCTCATTTTCCACTTCTTGATTAGAGTTTGAACACTTCTGATTGGCATTCTCAATTCCTTTGATATCTTTTTATATCCCTTTCCTGTTTTATACAGTTCAACTACCTTTTCCCGCTGATCCTTTGACAATTCGATTTGACCCCACTTACGATTAGAAAATCGAACGAACGTTCTTAAAATGACATTTTATGTCATTTGTCGGGGAAGACATTGTTTGTTTTTTTTAAATAAAAAATAGATCTCTGAGTCTGATGATATTTACCAGATTCACCCTTTAATAGTATATACAGTATATCTCCTCTAATAGTATATACAGTATATCTCTACTCTATTAGTATATACAGTATATCTCTCCTCTAATAGTATATACAGTATATCCCCTCTAATAGTATAAACAGTATATCTCTCATCTAATAGTATATACAGTATATCTCTTCTGTCTGTTATTCTCAGAATGGATTAGATATTTTGCTCCCTAACCATATAGTTGGTTATTTATATTTACCACTGCATAGAGATATTTAAGAATAAATTGCCTTCTTTTAAAACTTTACATATTAACTAAATTATACACCACACTTTTTTTTAAGGTTATTAATCGATTAATCGAAACAATAATCGGCCAACTAATCGATTATGACAATAGTCCTTAGTTGCAGCCTTAGTTTCATCCACAAATCCTTGTCTCCTGCTGGTGCTGGTTTCTTCTTTGTGAAGAAGAAGAGTGGTGAACTGAGACCTTGTATTGATTATAGGTGTCTCAATCATTTCACAATTAAGAATGCTTATCCGCTTCCTTTGATTACGGAGTTATTTGGCCGCCTCAGGGGAGCAACGGTTTTCACAAAGCTTGATTTGAGAGGGGCATACAATCTTGTAAGGATTAAGGAGGGTGACGAGTGGAAAACTGCGTTTAATACCAGAACAGGCCATTATGAGTACCTCGTAATGCCATTTGGCCTTTGTACGCTCTGGAGTTTTCCAGGAATTTATTAACAACGTCCTCCGAGATTTGTTGCAGTTATGTGTGGTGGTTTATCTCAAGGATATCCTCATATTTTCCAAGTCTCTGGAGAGCCACTGCACAGATGTCTGTCGCGTGCTTAATAAACTAAGAGAGAACAATCTCTATTGTAAATTGGAGAAGTGCGACTTCCATCGTGAACAGGTTAAATTCCTGGGTTATGTCATTTTCACTGCTGGTTTTTCGATCGACCCAGAGAAACTTCCAGCAGTCCTACGGTGGCCCCAACCCATGGGATTACGTCCTCTGCAGCATTTTCTTGGCTTTGCCAACTATTATCAGAAGTTTATTTGTAACTTCTCGTCTCTGTCAAGCCCCAGACTGATGTGACCAGAAAGGACGGTAACCCACAGAGTTGGTCTCCGGGTTCCATTAAAGTGGTTGTAAACCCTTTTGTGTAAGATTTATCTATAGGTAAGCTTAGATTAAGGCTTACCTATAGGTAGCGGAAATATCTCCTAAACATGTGCCGTTTAGGAGAGATTTCACTTGTAGTCCACCAATGTCGTCATCGACGCATGCGCTGTGAAGAGACGGACCACCGTCTTTCCCCAGCGTGTGCCGTGCTTGATGTCACGCTGCTCTGGCCAGTCACAGAGCCGGAGTCCGCGGCCCCCCGAAGGATGAGGGGTGAAGATGGATGCAGCCTGCACAGGGGACAGCGATGGATTTGTTTGCAGGTAAGTGTCACATAATGGGCTAGTATGCGATGCATACTAGCCCATTATGCTTTTATTTTGCAGGCTTTGCAGGGAGCAAAAGAGGAAGTAAAACCCATCAGGGTTTACTTCCTCTTTAGGGCCTTTGAGAGTCTCAAGGCTGCCTTTGTTTCTGCTCCTGTGTTGGCACATCCTGATCCTACGTTACCTTTTATCCTTGAGGTTGATGCTTCTCAGACTGGAGTTGGCGCCCTTCGGTCTCAACGTCCTACCTTTTGAGAGCTCTATGCATCCTTGTGGCAACTTTTTCAAGAAATTGTCACCTGCGGAGTACAATTACGAGATTGGGGACAGAGAGCTGTTAGCGATCATTTTAAAGAATGGAGACATCTCCTCAAAGGTACCATTGTGCCTTTCTCTTTCTTACTGACCATAAGAATCTCACATTCTTGTCTGAGGCTAAACACCTCTCTCCCAGAAGGGCACGATGGGCTCTTTTCTTGTCAAGTTTCAATTACATTGTCTCATTCTTACCCGGTACTAAGAATGTAAGGGCTGACGCCAACAATTTTCCTTCACTTTCAAGATGGAGTCGGTTCCTATTCCTGTGATTCCTCCTGATCGTATTCTGGCTATGGTTCGCACCAGTCTCACTTCTCTTTTGGGTGACAAAATCCATGCTCCTCCTGAGAAACCTTGTGACTGCTGCTTTGTCCCAGAGAGTCTCCGTACTACTGTGCTCCAGGCTTACCATTCTCCCAAGGCTGCTGGCCACCCTGGGAGGAATCAACTCTTTTGGACCATTTTCCAACAATTCTGGTGGCCTAGTCTACGTGCTGATGTAACGGTCTTCGTAGCTTCTTGTTCCGTGTGTGCTCAGAGTAAGACTTCACGACACCTTCCAGTGGGCCTCAACCCATACCCAATGGAAAGAGGCCCTGGACCCACCTGTCTATGGATTTCATTGTGGAGTTACCCAACTCCCAGGGCAACACAGTTATCCTTATGGTGGTTGATGAGTTCTCAAAAATGTCTCATTGTGTTCCACTTAAGAAGTTGCCCACTTCATAGGAACTGGCTTACATTTTTGCTCAGGAAATTTTTCGCTTACATGGGCTACCCAAGGTGATCGTCTCGGACAGGGGTAGTTAGTTTGTGTCCCGGTTCTGGCGAGCCTTTTGTGCACAGTTGGAAATTCAGCTTGCTTTCTCCTCTGTGTATCACCCGCAGTCTAATGGGGTCATAGAATCATGGCTGGTTTTAATGCAATGCCGTCTGAGGGCCTGAAAATTATGGGCATCCAATATTGGATTTCAGCCTCATTCCATGATGATATTTCAAGTCATTGCAATTTTATATTGAGGAACATTATTGTTAAATTGTTCAACAATTTTTAGGCGCAGCTTTTCACAGATTAGTGAACCTCTGCCCATCTTTCCTTCTGAGACACTCTGACTCTTAGATGCTCTTTTTATACCCAGTCATGATACTGACCTGTTGCCAATTAACGTAATTAATTGCAAAATGTTCTCTCTTTCTTGTTAGTACCACTTATTTTTCCAGCTTTTTGTTGCCCTGTCCCAACTTTTTTGAAACGTATTGCTGCTATCAATTTAAAAATCACCCTATTTTTTTCTTAAAATGGTACATTTTTTCAGTTTAAACATTTGATATATTTTTTATTGTTAATGAAATATGTGTTTATGAGATTGCAAATCATTACATTGTTTTTATGTAGATTTTACACAGCATTGCAACTTTTTTGGCAATGGGGTTATTATAGCTATAGAGCACCCTTAGGCCTTGTCATGTACACAGTAGCTGAAGCTTCTTGTTACTACATATTATAAGGGTCAGCGATGCCCAGCTCACATTAATATGGAAATATGTGGTTTGGACACTCCCATCCAATGTGAATTGTAGATTATAATTTTCCATAACCCTCAGGAGCCATGTGAAGCCCATTGCACCCTTACAGAGACCCTGTCATGAGACCACTCATTTAAACAACGAGTTTTCCAAAGGCTTGTTGGCATCCTTGA
The DNA here is from genome assembly GCF_042186555.1 of Aquarana catesbeiana. Taxonomy (NCBI): domain Eukaryota; kingdom Metazoa; phylum Chordata; class Amphibia; order Anura; family Ranidae; genus Aquarana; species Aquarana catesbeiana. The sequence goes on from NC_133329.1 coordinate 103,081,311, forward strand.
TTAGTTGTCAGCTCCCGCCCAGCTGGCAAACAGAGCCTCCGCACTTTTTTGTGAGATAGGGTGCACACACATACATATTAAAGGGAGAAATTCTCTTGTCTTGTCACTCACAATCTCCTGGCCTGAGGCCCACCTCCAGAAATAAAGGAATGTCCACACAAACATCCTTAATGATTTTACTGAAGAAACAACATGTCAGCGCCTCTGTACAGCAACAACTTGTTGTTGGCTCCCTGCTGATGGTGGCTTGCATATGGATTTTGTGAACATAAGTGGAATTTTGAACTAAAGTGGAGAGTTAATAACCAGGAGTTGAAAACAGGAGTCTTCTAACCTGTAAGTTACATCTTGAACTTCCTTTAAGTAATTGTATTGTAACTGGGAAATGAGTGCTAGCAGGGTTGAAGGTTTTGTTCAGTGCACAGTGTGCCACATGTATGCAAAATGTGGTGCAACAGCTCCAGGATGGATACTGCTGTGACAGATGTGAGCAGGTTGCCCTTCTGGAAGCTCGCATTAGAGATCTGGAGGAGCAAGTTGCAATACTGGGCAGAAAGGACAACCTTGAAAGGGGTCCTCTGCTTGCTGAGCAGGTGGTCAGTAGGGTTGATGTGGAGGGGCAAGTCAGGATTATTAGATAGGAAGATGGGTTAATGTAGTTAGAGGGAGTGGAAGGGGCTTGCAGAAAAGGAAGGCCAGTCCTGTATTTGTGCATCAAAACAAATTTGCCAAGTTGGGCGAAGATGTGGAGGTGGCAAACACAGAAGTGGCAGCCCTAGATGTCACTGCTACCCCTAACAGCCTGGAGAGAAGCCTATCTAGTAGAGGTGGTGAGGGGAGTGCAGGTAGGCCTAGACAGTTGGTGGTAATAGGGGATTCTATAATCAGAAGGACTGATAGAATAATCTGTCGCCAGGATCGCCACAACCGAATGGTTTGCTGTCTCCCTGGTGCTAGGGTTCAGCATGTGGTGGACCGGGTGGATAAATTACTGGGAGGGGCTGGGCATGACCACGTTGGAACTAATGACAGTATACATGGAAGGTGGAGGCTCCTTAAGAATCAATGTAAAAAACTAGGCTGCAAGTTGAAGGGAAGGACCTCCAAGGTGATATTCTCTGAAATATTGCCTGTGCCATGCGCAACGAAGGAAAGGCAGGGGGTGATTAGAAAGCTGAATGCATGGCTAAAGACCTGATGTAGGGAGGAGGGATTTGGGTTTCTAGAGCACTGGGCTGACTTTTCATTGGGGTGCAACCTATATGCTAAAGACGGTTTGCACTTGAGTGAAAGGGGGTCTGATGTGCTGGGGGAGAGGTTTATGGCATGGCTGGAGGAGTATTTAAACTAGGACTGAGGGGGGAGGGTGAACTAGAATTACATCGGGCAGACAGATCAGTTAGGGGTCAGACATTAATGGAGGGTGGAATGGGGTAGATGGGGGAAGGGTTATGGCAGGTGACAAGAAAGTTCCTATGTTGCTGGGTAACTCTGGCATTGGTGTTTGTTCACCAATGCCAGAAGTCTGCCAAGCAAAATAGGTGAGTTGGAAGCTCTGATGCACGAGGAGAGCTATGATGTAATCGGTATTGCTGAAACTTGGCTTCAATCCTCACATGACTGGGCTATTAATATTCCTGGGTATGCACTCTTTTGGAGAGACAGGGTAAAAAGGAAAGGTGGCAGGGTCTGTCTCTATGTGAAAAGTGATCTCAAAGCAAGTGTGAAAGAGGACCTGGTTGATGGAGAGTGTGATGAGTCTGAAGCATTATGGGTGGAACTGCATATAGATGTGCGTAGTTCAAAGTTAATCATTGGAGTTTGTTATAACCCACCCAATGTTAATGAGGAGGTGGAGACTCGGCTCCTTGCACAGATGGAAAGGGCTGCAAGGGCTGGGACGGTGATAATAATGGGGTATTTTAACTACCCAGAAATTGACTGGAGTAATGGCACTGCTGGGACAGTTAAAGGGCAAAAATGTATAAACCTATTACAGGACAATTTTATGGTTCAGTTTATTGAGGGAGAGCTTATTACTAATGTTCACATAAAGGAACACCTGGGTAGCAGTGATCATAACATGATTTCATTTGATGTTAGCTGTAAACAAGAAATACATACGGGAAAGATAAAAACACTTAACTTCAAGAGAGCAAATTTTCCAAGGATGAGGGCTGCTCTCCATGGGAAATAAGTTTAAAAGGCTAAAGTTAAAAAAGCCATCAACAATAAGAATAAGCTTTTAAAAAATATAAAAATGAAGGAACACTAGTGTCGTTTAAATGTTACAAAGAATTTAACAGAATGTGTAAAAAGGAAATCAAGGATGCAAGAATTCAAAACGAACGACAGATTGCAAAAGATAATAGGACAAACCCCAAAAAATTCTTCAAATATATTAATAGTAAAACGGTTAGGTCTGAGCATGTAGGCCCTTTACAAAATAATCTAGAGTGGGTGACTCGGGACAAAGAGAAGGCTAATTTATTAAATACTTTCTTCAGCTCTGTGTATACAAAAGAGCACGGGGGAGCTCATGTCCCTAATGGGGGTGGTATTGACACAGCCCCGAATGATCCACAATGGCTCAAAAGTGATATTGTCCAGAAATATTTAGACAGAATAAAGGTGGATAAAGCACCTGGACCTGATGGCATCCACCCACGGATCCTAAAAGAATTAAGCTCTGTAATTTCAAAGCCATTGTATCTAATTTTTAGGGACTCATTAATGACGGAATAGTACCACTGGATTGGCGCAGGACGAACGTGGTGCCTATATTTAAAAAGGGATCAAAGTCTTAACCAAGTAACTATAGACCTGTTAGTTTAACTTCTATAGTCGGGAAGATACTGGAGCATTTAATAAAAGACCACATAGACGAGTTCTTGCTGGAAAAAACATTTTAAGCAACAGACAGCATGGATTCATGAAAGACAGAAGTTGTCAGACAAACCTGACTTCTTTTTATGAAGACGTAAGTAAAACCTTGGACAGAGGGGTGGCTGTGGACGTGGTATACTTGGATTTTGCAAAAGCGTTCGATACAGTTCCGCACACATGGCTCATGTGTAAGGTAAAGTCTACAGGCTTGGAAATATCAGTTTGTAAATGGATAGAAAACTGGCTAAAAGACAGAATTCAGAGAGTAGTGGTTAATGATTTTTACTCTGAATGGTCTAAGGCAGGGGTCCTCAAACTACGGCCCACGGGCCACATGCGGCCCGCCGAGGACATTTATCCGGCCCACCCCACCCAGGGCCGGATTCCTGACAGGCCAGGCTCGGGCCGGGGCCAGGTCGGCTCGGCTTGGGCAGGTCCACTCTGCTTCGGCAGGGAGCATATCCGCTCCGCTCAAGCCGCCTCCCCCACCCCAGTAATGGAGGGCTCCGTGTGCCATGCTGCATGCTGGGAAGTGTAGTTTCCAGCACAGTCCCACGCGGATTCACGTCTTCCTCACGCAGACAGGAGGCGCGGAGGGTGACAGCGAGACAGGAGGCTTCAGGCAACAACCTACTAACAAGTGAGGACCCCTGTCCCCCCCTCTGTCCACCCCTCTGTCCCCCTGTCCCCCCCTCTGTCCACCCCACTGTCCCCCCCTCTGTCCACCCCTCTGTCCCCCTGTCCACCCCTCTGTCCCCCTGTCCACCCCTCTGTCCCACTGTCCACCCCACTGTCCACCCCACTGTCCACCCCACTGTCCACCCCACTGTCCATCCCTCTGTCCCCCTGTCCACCCCTCTGTCCCCCTGTCCACCCCTCTGTCCATCTGTCCACCCCTCTGTCCCCCTGTCCATCCCACTGTCCCCCTCTCTGTCCCCCTGTCCACCCCACTGTCCATCCCTCTGAACATCCCACTGTCCCCCTCTCTGTCCCCCTGTCCACCCCTCTGTTCATCCCACTGTCCCCCTGTCCATCCCACTGTACCCCTGTCCAAACCACTGCCCCCCCCCCCCTGTCCCCCTGTCCACCCCTCTGTCCATCCCACTGTCCCCCTGTCCATCCCACTGTCCCCCTGTCCATCCCTCTGTCCCCCTGTCCATCCCCTATATATATTATTATTTATTATTCATTCTTTTATTCTTTTGCACTACAAAAAAGATGTGTGCATAGGAATTTAGGAATTAGTTCATATTTTTTTTAAACTATAGTGCGGCCCCCCAACAGTCTGAGGGACCGTGAACTGGCCCCCTGTCTAAAAAGTTTGAGGACCCCTGGTCTAAGGTTATCAGTGGTGTACCCCAAGGTTCAGTGCTGGGACCCTTACTTTTTAATATCTTTATAAATGATATTGGGTCTGGGATCAAAAGTAACATTTCTGTCTTTGCAGATGACACCAAGCTATGCAGTGGAATAACATCCTTACAGGATGTGTCAAGTTTACAAGCCGACCTCAATGCACTGTCTAATTGGGCGACTATGTGGCAGATGAGGTTTAATGTTGAGAAATGTAAAGTTATGCACTTGGGGGCTGAGAATATGCATGCATCATGCATGCTAGGGGGAGTACAACTGGGGGAATCCGTAGTGGAGAAGGATCTGGGGGTTTTGGTAGATTTTAAGCTCAATAATAGCATGCAATGCCAAGCTGCGGTTTCCAAAGCGCGCAAAGTCCTTTCTTGTATTAAGAAAGGTATGGACTCCAGAGAGAGATATGTAATTTTGCCCCTCTTCAAATCATTAGTAAGACCTCATCTGGAATATGCAGTTCAGTTTTGGGCACCAGTTCTCAAAAAGGATATCGGGAACTGGAGAAAGTGCAGAGAAGGGCAACCAAACTGATAAGAGGCATGGAGGAGCTCAGCTATGAGGAAAGATTAGAGGAACTGAATTTATTCACTCTTGAGAAGAGGAGAATAAGGGGGGATATGCTCAACATGTTCAAATATATAAGGGGTCCATATAGTGAACTTGGTGTTGTTATTCTCTTTACGGTCAACACAGAGGATAAGGGGGCACTCTTTACGTCTGGAGGAAAAGAGATTTCATCTCCAAATACGGAAAGGTTTCTTCACAGTAAGAGCTGGCCAGAACCACCCACCAGAGGTGGGTGGTTCTGGCCAGCTCAGTAGATTGCTTTAATAAAGGCCAGGATACTTTCCTAAATGTACATAATATAACTTGGTACTAACATTTATAGGTAAAGTTGATCCAGGGAAAATCTGATTGCCTCTTGGGGGATCAGGAAGGAATTTTTTCCCCTGCTGTAGCAAATTGGAGCATGTTCTGCTGGGGTTTTTTTTTGCCTTCCTCTGGATCAACTCTGGGTATAGAATTGGGTATATTGGATTGTAGGTCTTTTTGACCCCAGATCTCATATTTAAGAGGTCCTGCCATGCTTTTTTCTATTACAAGGGATGTTTACATTCCTTGTAATAGGAATAAAAGTGACACCATTTTTTTTTTTTTTTAAACAGTGTAATAAAAAAAATAAAATTTTTTTTTTTAAAAACCCCCCTGTCCCGACGAGCTCGCGCACAGAAGAGAACGCACACGCGAGTAGCGCCTGCATTTGAAAACGGTGTGAGGTGTGAGGTGTCGCAGCGACCGGTAGAGCGAGAGCAATAATTCTAGCCTTAGACCTCCTCTGTACCGCAAAATATGCAACCTGTAGAATTTTTTTAACGTCGCCTATGGAGATTTTTGAGGGTAAAAGTTTGACGCCATTCCACGAGCTGGCGCAATTTTCAAGCGTGACATGTTGGGTATCAATTTACTTGGCGTAACATTATATTTCACAATACAAAAAAAAAATGGACTAACTTTACTGTTGTCTTATTTTGTTTATTCAAAAAAGTTAATTTTTTCCAAAAAAAGTGCGCTTTTAAGACCGCTGTGCAAATACGGTGCAAAAAGAAGTATTGCAATGACCGCCATTTTATTCTCTAGGGTGTTCGAAGAAAAACCATATATAATGTTTGGGGGTTCTAAGTAATTTTCTAGCAAAAAAAAATGTTTTAACCACTTCCCGCCTGCCCACCGTCCTATGACGTCCTGGGCTTTGGGCGGGTATATCTGAATGATGCCTGTAGTTACAGATATCATTCAGATATTGCCGGTTTCAGCCAGCGAATCTCTACACCATAAGAATGATCATAGCGGCCGTTCCGCCGCTTGATCGTTCCTATGGGAGGCGAGAGGGGACGCCTCCCACCCCCCCTCCGCCCTCCGGTGCTTGCTCCGACTCACCGTTACGATTGGTACGGCGGAGAGCGGATCCGCCGGTGCCGGATGTAGATCATAGAGATTTCGGGCGGACCAGATGGTCGCCGGAGTCTCTATGATCGTCGGAGGCCGGGCGCGATGTTATGACGTCACGCCCGGCCTCTCCATTAAAAAAAACGGCGCCGCTTCGGCTGGGAAGCGGCGATCATTTTATTTATTTTTTTAAATTTCAGGCTTCCCAGCCTAGTGGTGAGATATGGGGTCTTATTGACCCCATATCTCACTATTAAGAGCACCTGACATTTCATATTGCTATTACAAGGGATGTTTACATTCCTTGTAATAGGAATAAAAGTGATCCAAATTTTTTTTTTCAAAAAAGTGTCAAAATAAAATATAATTAACAATAAAAAAAAACAATTTAAAGCGCCGCTGTCCCCGTGTGCTCGCACGCAGAAGCGAACGCATACGTAAGTCCCGCCCTTATATGAAAACGGTGTTCAAACCATACATGTGAGGTATCGCCGCGAACGTTGGAGCGAGAGCAATCATTTTTTCCCTAGACCTCCTCTGTAACTCAAAACATGTAACCAGTAAAAAAATTTCAAGCTTCGCCTATGGGGATTCTTAAGTACTGAACATTGGCGCCATTCCACGAGCGTCTGCAATTTGAAGCGTGACATGTTAGGTATCTATTTACTCGGCGTAACTTCATCTTTCACAAAATGCAAAAACATTGGGCTAACTTTACTGTTTTGGCTTTTTTTTAAACCCAAAACAGTTTTTTCCCCAAAAAAACGCATTCGAAAAATTCCTGCGCAAATACTGTGTGAGATAAAAAGTTGCAACAACTGCCATTGTATTCTCTAGGGTCTTTGCTAAAAAAAACATTTATAATGTTTGGGGGTTCTATGTAATTTTCTAGCAAAAAAATTATGATTTTTACATGTAGGAGAGAAATGTCAGAATTGGCCCGGTAGGGAAGTCGTTAAACATGTAAACACCTAAAATCCAAAACGAGGCTAGTCCTTAAGTGGTTAATTTCTATAAATTGATGTAGGTCCCCCAAAATGGAATCTTCTGCAGAGTCACTTATGACCTACCCCAAAGGGTCCTCTCTCCCAGGCTAAAGACCTACATAGTTTGTCAGGGATAGCCTGTTCCCATTACTCCTTCTGCTTAAGACTCCTCCCCCACTATCCTATAAAGGGTGTACAGTACTCATCCACTTGCATCACCCAGAGGATAGGCTTCAATAACAGGGGTACTAACACCTGCCTACAAGGATATAAGTGCATTTATTGTATTTTTTGCAAAATATAAAATGCCTTGCTTATTTAGACATCCTAAAGGCCTTAGACTGCTGCTGGGCACCACAATCATGGATGTGATATCAGCAGCCCAAGCAGACTAACAAGGTGTCACTCAAACGAAAGTCCTATACCATTCCCCTTCCCTCTTCACCCGATGAGGGGAGAGGCAGAGTTGCTGGGCCAGCACTCCCAGAAAAGCATAGAGTTATGGCATGATAAAAAGGAGAGGGAACTATGGCTGTGCTATGAGAATAACTCTTCCTTGAGTTAAATTCCCTGGTAAATATAAAGACCCATTCCAAGTGAATGAACATTAATGGCAGGGAAAAATACTGCAAGTAAGCATTTAAAAAAATGCTGTGCCTTTTAACCTGCAATTTTTACATTAGTGATGTGGTCTCTTTAAGAAAGATTTTAAATCAACTTCACCATTGATGCAAATCCATTTTGCTAAAAAATCTTCTGATTGTTGACAAAATTTAGCAGCAATTACATTTTTTTTCCTAGTGACAAGGTTTCAGTAGTAGTATTGTTTCCCAGTAGCATTTGTGAGTTATTATTTATTTGTGGCTTGCAATTTTTGAGAAATGGGACAAGTTTTGTTTTTAGCAAACCCGCTACATATACCATATAGTTCATATAGTAGCATCTTATCCTTTATAATACACATGTTTTAGGTACTAAATGAACAAAATCACATTGGCGAGATGATGCCAATACTTCAGGCTCCATAGCACATTATAGTTTCACCTGTGGCTGTGAAGCTGCTGTAGATGCTTGACCTGCTCTAATAATGTCTTCAGGATCCTTTCACACATGGATAATGAGAATGCGGAGTGCGGTTATATTGTTAGTGCAATTGATCAGGGAATAGAGTAAATCAGTCTTTTGCCAGAGCTGTCTGATCAATTTCCTGTTAATGATTCATCCAAGTAGAACATATTTCCTGAACATATGAACTAAATATTGAAGCAAAGCTCTATTTCGGTCTATTGAAATGAAAACTCTGTAGGAAAAGCTGACATCCTCCAACAACCTGTTACTTTGATTGTTATTATACATTATTTATTTAGCGCCAACAGTTTGTGCAGTGATTTTACAATAAATAGGGAGACTGTACAGTTCAATACAGAAGGAATAGGAGGGCCCTGCTCATGGAGCTTACAATCTAAAGTTCCTTAAAGTAAGAGTTCATATTCATCATTCTTTTGATGGAAGTAAACAATTTTCGAATTCTTTTATAACGAACGTTGCTTTGATTGAATCTCGGCTAGGACACTACAGTTGTGCTTATAAGTTTACATACACACATAGAATTTATGATTTCTTGTCCATTATTCAGAGAATATGAATGATAAAACAAAAACATTTATTTCACTCACGGTCAGTGTTTGGGTGAAGCCATTTATTATCAATCAACTGTGTTTACTCTTTTTAAATCATAATGTCAACAGAAACTACCCAAATGACCCTGATCAAAAGTTTACATACCCTAGTGATTTTGGCCTGATAACTGCACACAAGTTGACACAAAGGGGTTTGAATGGCTATTAAAAGGTAACCATCCTCACCTGTGATCCATTTGCTTGTAATTAATGTGTGTGTGTATAAAAGGTCAATGAGTTTCAGGACTCTTGACAGACCCTTGCATCTTTCATCCAATGCTGCACTGACGTTTATGGATTCTGAGTCATGGGGCAAGCAAAAGAATTGTCAAAGGATCTGCGGGAAAAGGTAGTTGAACTGTATAAAACAGGAAAGGGATATAAAAAGATATCCAAGGAATTGAGAATGCCAATCAGGAGTGTTTAAACTCCAATCAAGAAGGGGAAAACGAGGGGTTCTGTTGAAACCAAACCACGGTCAGGTAGACCAACTAAAATTTCAGCCACAACTGCCAGGAAAATTGTTTGCGTTTCAAAGTAAAACCCACAAATAACTTCAGGTGAAATGCAGGACTCTTTGAAAACATGTGGTGTGGCTGTTTCAAGATGCACAATAAGGAGGCACTTAAAGAAGGATGGGCTGCATGGTTGAGTCGCCAGAAGAAAGCCATTACTACGCAAATGCCACAAAGTATCCTGCTTACAATACGCCAAACAGCACAGAGACAAGCCTCAGACCTTCTGGCTCAAAGTCATTTGGAGTGATGAGACCAAAATTGAGATTTTTGGCCACAACCATAAAGGCTACTTTTGGAGAGGAGTCGACAAGGCCTATCATGAAAGGTATGGAGGTGGATCGCTGATGTTTTGGGGATGTGTGAGCTACAAAGACACAGGAAATTTGGTCAAAATTGTTGGAAAGATGAATGCAGTATGTTATCAAAAATACTGGAGGAACATTTGCATTCATCAGCCAGGAAGCTGCGCATGGGACGTACTTGGACATTCCAACATGACAATGATTCAAAACACAAGGCCAAATCGACCTGTCATTGGCTACAGCAGAATAAAGTGAAGGTTCTGGAGTGGCCATCTCAGTCTCCTGACCTCAATATCATTGAGCCACTCCGGGGAGATCTCAAACGTGCAGTTCATGCAAGACAGCCCAATAATTTACAGGAACTAGAGGCTTTTTGCCAAGAGGAATGGGCAGCTTTACCATCTGAGAAGATAAAGAGCCTCATCCACAAATACCACAAAGGACTTCAAGCTCATTGATGTTAAAGGGGGCAATACACAGTATTAAGAACTGGGGTATGTAAACTTTTGATCAGGGACATGTTGTCATTATGATTTAAAAAGAGTAAACACATTTGCTAATAAATGGCTTCAGCCAAACACCAACCATGAGTGAAAGAAACGTTTTTGTGTTATCATTCATATTCTCTGAAAAATGGCCAAGAAATCATAAATTCTGCCAGGGTATGCAAACTTATGAGCACAACTGTATCTGCATGGAGTTTACATGTTTCTTCTGTGCTTACATGGGTTTCCTCCCACACTTCAAAGACATGCTGGAATGCATGCATGTTTGATTCAGTTCTGCTCATAGATAGACATAAATTTGTCTCCCTGAGTCAGTAGTCACATAGCTTAATTATATATGGATTCCCCTCATAAAGGCATGACATCATCGTCCCAGACTGGGCTGTCCAAAACCCCTCAAGGGATCAAGGAAGATACCCTCAGAGCCCCGGTCTCAGTCAAGGGTCAATTGTTCTTCACGAACCCAAGAGCCCCATATTTTGGTGAATTTTTTCGGGCAGTTGTGGCCTAGGTAGGTTAGTTTGTATAGTGGGAGAGTGTTGTTAATAATCTTTCACTGTTGTATCCTCGGTGGCTCAACCCCCTTCCACTTAAGCAGGATAGCCTTTCTGGCGTAAAAGACTGTGTAGAACACAAACATCTTCTTGGATTGTGGGGCCGATAGATTATCCACTATTCCCAGCAGCAGTGGGAGTGGATCACACGACAGCGTTAGCTTGCTGACAGAATTAACCACGACCACTACTCCCCTCCAAAAGGACTGTATCTGTTGACATGACCAAACCATATGAAAGAACGATCCCTCCTCTAAGGAGCACTTGGGGCAAGTCGGACTACTGTTCGGGTATATCCTAGCTAGGCGTTTTGGTGAGAAATTTGCTCTATGTAAAAATTTAAGCTGGATAAACCGATCGCGGGCGGATATCACCAGAGGGAGGTACTGCTGAATGCCCTCCTCCCAGTCATCATCCGCCAGCGATGGCACATCCCCCTGCCATACCTAGAACAACTGCGAAACCTTGGAGGTATCTAGTGCAGCCAAAATAGAGTATAAAGCAGAAAGGGGCCTAGTCTCCTCTGCTGCGCTCAATAAACGTTCAATCCCAATGGTTACCAGCACCGGGGGTGTAAGAAATTGGGATCGATAAGCGTGGTGGAGCTGCAGGTACCTAAAAAACAAGCGGTTAGGTAAGCCCTTCCGGTGTTTCAACTCATCAAATGAGAGCAAACCTGCAGGGGATGTTATGTCAGCTAATATTGTAATATCGTACCGGGTCCAAAGCACCGGATCAGGGATTGTCCGGAAATGTGGTAACCGCGAGTTCCCCCACAACGGAGTTCAGGGGGGACCAACTGTTAGATATCCGGGCCTTGGTTCGGACAGTCTCCCAAACTTAAGTGTAGTTCTCATCGAAGGAGTCATGTTCGGGTTAGATTTGGGTCCCCGGTGTATTAAGTTTCTCAGCTCAGAGTAAGACCCCAGCAGCGCCGCCTCTAAAGTTGAGGCAGGATTGGCTGGTTGCTCCGACAGCCACCATCTCACCGTGACCAGAACCGCCGCCCAATAATACTTAAGAAAACACGGCAGGGCCAGACCCCCCAGTGTTAGTGGCAGCTGGTGGGTAGATTTAGCAATTCTAGGGACGCTGCCATTCCATACAAATGAGATAATCAGCTTGTCAAGTTTTTTGAAAAATGCCTGTGGGATATGTACCGGAGCTTGCCTGAAAATATATAAAAGTTTGGGAAGCACCGACATTTTAATAAGGTTGACCCTTCCAACCGGAGTAAGGGGCAGTGATTTCCAGACAGCGCATCTCTGAGTCAGGATTGACATTGTTGGAGTCAGATTAAGAGGGATAAACTGGGCCAAATCTCAATTCCCAAATATCTAAATTGCAAAACCTTCTGAAGAGGGGTATTCGGCGGTATAGAAGCTTCCTCTGGGTGCAGTGGAAAGATCACAGATTTCCTCCAGTTCACCCTAATACTGGAAAATCTCCCAAATGTATCTATCAATGTTAAAGCTGTCCCCAGAGAGTCTGTTTCATTCCTAAGATACAGCAGGGTATCGTCAGCGTATAAAGAAAGCTTCTCTTGAACCGATCCCAGAGGTATACCTTTAACTAGGGGGGAGGAGTGCAAAAGAATAGCCATCGGCTCGATGGCCAGCGCAAAGAGGGCGGGGGACAGTGGGCAGCCTTGCCTGGTACCCCTATGTAAACGGAAAGTTGGCGAAAGGGTCGATCCTGTGGGACAGTACGAGGTACATAATTCGGGATCTTTACCTTGTTTAGGAATAACAACTATAACCGCCTCCGCCACAGAATCGGGAAGATTGGCTGTTTCTAAGGCCCCCACCATCATCTCATGTAGCTTGGGTAGTAGTTGCTCCCCGTACTGTCTGTAAAACTCAGGCGGGAGGCCATCAACTCCAGGGGTCTTCCCCACCCGAAGTTCACTCAGCACAAGCTTGACCTCCGCTAGAGTAATGGTGCTATCCAGATGAGAACGGGCCTCTTCAGTAAGAGTTGGGAAGGTGATTTGATCCAGAAAGGAGTCGAGCTCCATGCTGGAAGTTTAAAAAACAACAAAGCCGTGCTGTGTGGGTAAAAGTCAGAAAGTACATGTAAACCATTGACTAAATAAAAACTAATTTATTGCACTGTAGAAAGGTGAACAACAACTGCAGAAAACTGTAGATACTTGAGAAGGCTGCACGAATCAGTCATAAAAGCATATAGCCAGTATAGATAATGATATTAAAGCAAACGGTACCACAGTGACTTCCGAGTAGGGAAGGGTCAACATTATCCAGGCTGCTTGCTAGGCAGACATGGAGAAGAGGTGTCATGAACCATATGAGTAACGATGAAAGCCCAGCGGAAGGGGGGTATTGGACAGCCCCCTGCCTACAGCTCACGATCCTGTAGCTCACGATCTACCAGTAGATCGCAGACAGGTTAACTGGTAGAACTCGGTCTGGGCTTGCTGCCCCACCATTACAAAGCATCAAACGGAGTGCAATGCAGAGGGACTACTTGTAAAGTTAGAGCTGTAGAAGGGAGCTAGAGCCCCATAAGCCGATGCTTCCTCTGTAGTGCCGGCTCCTGTCCCATGAAGAGTGATACCAACTGGACTCCACCTCTTATGCCAGGTAGCTGTCTCCAGAGTGGTGCCAGCAGCAGGGAAAAAAAAGATCTTCAGTTCAGTGTGAAGCAATAAGCTGGGCATGATAGTATAGGGCTGCTTTTACACTGATGTGGTTTACCCACACCGTGGGTACAGTGCAGTGTACCTGCAGCTTTCCTGCGGGTTTGCTGCACTTAGCCATAGACTTCTATTATTTCCTTCTGTTTTACCACCCCCAACTTTACATGTGAACAAGCCCTAAGGTGCTGCTGCTGAATGCAACTAAGGGCTCATTCAAGTGCTGCTCCTCTGAAAAGCGATCTGAGTCTGTGTTGATAGGTGGTGAGGAGTCCTTATGTTGCCTTCTCAGCACCTGATTTAAACCCATGATTGCTGTGCAATGCACACACTTGCGACATGGTAGTACTGCAACTAGATGTTTAAATCGGGTGAGAGGAGGCGACACTGTGCCCGGTGATCTTTGATTTCTCCCATGTTCAGGTAGATCTCCACGACTTGAAGGTTGCCTACCCCATTCTAAAGCTTTAAGATTTTTTACCTTAATGCATTAAGGTGAAAAACCTTCTGGGGTGCAGCTCCCCCCAGCCCCCCTTTTTCTTACCTAAGCCCCATCCGATTTAGCGATGTGCATGAACACAGCGGCTCCTTGGTATTGCACAGAGCAGCCCTGAACCTCCTCTGGGGTCCCCCGCTGGCGCCCTCCCCTCCTCCTCTTTAACGTCTGCCTTCATAGCAAATGCTTGCTACGGTTGCAGACATTCAGGCTCGCTTCCGAACCAGGCAGTGTGGGTCTATAGAACCACACAGCGCAGCTCGGCCCTGCCCCACACTCCTTCGTCACTGGATTTGATTGACAGCAGCAGAAGCCAATGACTTCCACTACTGTCTCTGAGCCAGTGGGAGAGAGCAGCAATGATCAGGCTCAGGCAAGTATTTCTGAAGGCTGGTGGGGGAGGAACTAATCTTGGAATGTTGTTTTACCTTGATGCAGAGAATGCATTAAGGTAAAAAAAACGTTTAGCCTTTACAGTCACTTTTGATGATGCTTGCTCCTCTGCATGTTTTGCAGATCTATCCTCAAGTAATGGGCGTAATAATCATAATGATGCGCTGGAATGGTTGACTGGTTGCTTACCAATGTGGACTAGTGTCTCTAAGAGGCCAACCGGGACATCAATGAATTTCCCCCATGACGGACACTCGCTATTTTACCCCCCCCCGTGTCTGCCACAGGAGAAGTTCGTTGATGCCCCAGTTTCTATGTCATTTCAAATGTGTAATTAATGGCTACTGAGACAGTCCACTTATCCTGCCTCGGGATCATTTCCCCTTGTTTTTCCAAATGGTCAATTCTGGATAATGATACCCTCTCCCTTTTTTTTTTCTTGAGTGAGGTGTTGCTATTCATTTGAAGCACTTATTCAATTTTTGTATAAGATATTTAAAAAAAATGTGTCCTCATTAACAGCTAGGCCTTATATTCAGGAATGTGCAGCAAAGCATTTAATGAGTTCAGTTTAGGGTCCGCCTAGGTCCGGTTAAGCAAGAGAAAATCTGTGATCTGTATAAAGACTTAAATGATGTTTTGATAGTTCAACGCCCCATCACATCTTTAAAAAAGTTTATCCCTTTCAGAACATAACATCATTAATGAACAACTCCAAAGGAGATATCTAGCAAGGGGTTTGTATGTAATTTGCCTTTTAACCTCCCTGGCGGTGTGATTATTTCAGATTTTTGATGCTGAAAACGATACAGTTATTTTGCACAGAAATTTGGCGTTTTATATTATAGGCCTGTAATTGTTAGGAATAATTCACTTAAATCTGTCCATACAGGAGTCTAGTAGACATCCCGAGTATGATAAAGTTTGAAAAACGAAATAAAAAATTATAATATAATAAATAACTATAAAAAATGATAACAAATAATAATATAATAATAATAAAAATTATTCAATAATGTAATCAAATCAAAAACACTGAAATTTGCTCAGTTGCAGAATTGTCGCTTTGTTACTTTTAGTGTTTGACGGATTTCCCCACAAATCACTATCACTCAATTCTGCAAGTGATTCTAATTTATTATCACTGTTTTCTAGCTGGTCTAAAACCACTTTTGATGTAAAGGGACAATTTTGGTTGCTATGGACAATCTCCAGTTTCCAGGCAGAAAGAACAGTATTTATAATATAAAACTGCATGCAGGGCACTGGACAAACCACTAGGGACAAAGGGGATGTGTAATTATTTGATACAGTACTATAATCTGTAAAATTACAGTATACTGTATCTGTACTGTGTGTTTTACTTTTTGAATTTGGCGCCGAACTTCGTCCCTGTGCGTCGCAACGCTCGCAGGGAACGGAGCTCGGCACTGTGAATTGAGCGAGACACGGCAGCTCGCAGATCACAGTGGGGAGACATCGCAGGATCCAGGGGACAAGGTAAGTAACCTCTACAAGGATCCTGCGATGCAATCCCGAGTCTGGCTCGGGGATACCACTTTTGGTATTGAAAATCCACCCCGGGCCAGACTCGGGAATACCGCTAGGGGGGGTTAAGCTACAGGATGCAGGTGTGGTCCTGGAAAGATGCTCAGTGTAGTTGTGTATCCTTCCTGTACTATTCCAGAGTCTGCAATAGTTGGTGTGTTTAAACTTGGAACAAGTGGCCAAGGAGCCTGCAGGCAGTCTGCAGAGAGTCTTCAAAAAGAGTACAGCCTGTGCACTGGGTGTGTGGCTGCACATAGCTTAGCAGTTGGTGTTCAAAAAGCCCCAGCTTACTGGCTATAAGGCAGTTTTAACCAGTGGTAGTGTGGACTGGTGTACTATAGAAATGCCTGCGTGTCAAACAAGGTCCATTTTGCTGCAGTACCATGTTTCAACTAAAAGTGATGCTGTATGAGAAAACTAAAGTCAGGATTTCCTGTCTGTCAGAACCCAGTGAACCCATGATCCGCTTTACAGCCAGTGGTCTTGATTGATAGTTTTTCTTTTTAATGTTGACAGCACTTGTTTCTTGAAAATAACATGTTGGGTTTCTACTCTTCTACATCTGGTGAAATCCCAAATCCTCAAAGACATACATGTCCCATGGGTCCCAATAAAATCACAGGATTGCAGAAGCTTGTAATTACATTTCATAGTCCATATGCATCAATCTTGTCTTATTGATTTTGTATTTTAGGAAGAATAGGTCCCTTTTCCCCTGTATACTCCTACTTACTCTGGGTCCTTGCTGATTGCTACTTTAACAGTCTCATAACATGAGTGTCTTGCCTCTGTCATTGAAATGATAGTGTTTTAGTGGCTCATATATTTTACCATCCACTTCACAAGTGCTGCAGCGCCTCTGACAGACATGCACTACTAATAGGAGTAGTAAGTATGTGAGCCTAGATCAATGATTGTGTGCCCATGTATTCATCTGTGTCTGCAAATAAGAGCTGTTGGGGGCTGACTTGTTGATGAATAACTCCCAAGTGCCAATACTTTTTCCTTGTGAAATAAATGCATTAAATTACAGCTTTTTCAGAAAGGAAAAATATACCTTGATAAATGTGACTTTGTGTTGACAGAATAGAAGAAAGACCACAAGGTGTCCTATCGATGCAGTCACTAAATAAAGATACACATACTTGGGGGTGAAACGGTCATTTCTGAAGTGATGATTAGACCACCAACTAAAACACTAATTTTTATGAAGCCAGGTACATTTA
This sequence comes from Aquarana catesbeiana, assembly GCF_042186555.1. Classification (NCBI taxonomy): domain Eukaryota; kingdom Metazoa; phylum Chordata; class Amphibia; order Anura; family Ranidae; genus Aquarana; species Aquarana catesbeiana. Next base: position 103,098,376 of record NC_133329.1, read on the forward strand.
TTTTGTTTTTGGATAGAGTAAGAAAGGGTAAAAAACCCGTGGCCAACTTGTATTGCTGTTTGTTACCGTGTTTGGCAGATATGCTCTGTCCCTCCTTCACAAAGGCACAATTTTTGGAGAAGAATGCCCTTTAATACAGTTGCCTTCTCCTTGTCACTTGCAACCAACTTCCCTTCATTATCTTTTATGAGGCCAATGTGCTCTGACCTTGCCTCAACCTTTTTACTCTTAATATATTTAAAAAATTTGGGGAGATTTTTTTTATTTTCCTCTATGTGTAGCTAGTGGTCTATTTTAGCTGCCCTGATCATGCTCTTTGTAGTGTTGGAATGCTGATGATGACCCCTCGGCCTTATATTTTTAAAAGGACAGTTTTTTCATGAATATATTTTTTTACGCTAAAGTTTAGCCACCCAGGTTTAAAGTGTTTGTTATTCCAACATTTCATATTCCTGATATGTGCCTGCTGTACAATGTACTTGTGTGAGAAAGTATCCTGTTCTCTTTGTATTGCTTCTTTTGTGTAAAAACCCCAGGTGTTCATGCCAGTCCTTCTGCTTTCCCATTAAAAACTGACCACACGAAGCACAAGAGCACTCTGGTAAGTTCTCTAGCTGTGCTCCTTCAGACTTGTGCTGGCATCACCCCCCCCCCCCACCACACACACAGCCTTTCACTGGGAAGCTCAGTGTCCTGCTGCTTCTCCTCCCCCCAGCTCTTATGTACCATATATACTCGAGTATAAGCCGAGTTTTTCAGCACATTTTTTTGTGCTGAAAGTGCCCCTCTCGGCTTATACTCGAGTCAAGCACTTTTCTGCAGCAGAAAATGACATTTTCCGAACCGACTTTGGGGCCCCGTATCTCAGGGCCACTTGGTGCTAGGAACCCCAAATTTGGTGTGCAAACCCAGTGGAACTAGCACTACAACATATCCAAAGCTGGGGTTCCTAGTTCCACCAAGTGGCCCAGAGATACAGGGCCCCAAAGTCGGTTCAGAAAATGTCATTCTCTGCTGCAGAAAAGTGCTTGACATTTTCTGAACCAAATTTGGGGCCCCGTATCTCGGGGCCACTTGGTTCTAGGAACCACAGCTTTGGATATGTTGTAGTGATATTTCCACTGGGTTTGCACACCAAATTTGTTCCTAGTACCAAGTGGCCCTGAGATACGGGGCCCCAAATTCGGTCAACTGTGTCCATCTGCAGCAATGTCATTTCAGGACCCTTTGGATCCAGAGACCCCAAATTTTGGCTGCAGCTAGGGGGCATATAGGAACCCCTAACTACAGAGTTTGAAGTTTGGGGGACCTATGGCTGCAAATGTGCACAGTGAGGCTGCAAATGGGCATTGTTGACCCTCTTTTCCACTTACAGTAGCTGCGCATTTCTCACCCTAGGCTTATACTCGAGTCAATAAGTTTTCCCAGTTTTTTGTGGTAAAATTAGGTGCCTCGGCTTATATTCAGGTCGACTTATACTCGCGTATATACGGTAGCTGAGAACAGAGGGAACAGAGAGAAGGTTATCACTAGGGTTGCACCGATGTCACTTTTTTAAGACCGAGTACAAGTACCGATACTTTTTTTTCCAAGTACTCGCCGATATCGATACATTTTTTTTAATGTCATGTGACAGTGGCTTTAATATGCAGCACTGATGGGCGCTGATTATGTGTGTCAGTAGTTTTTAATCTTTATTTTTTTACAATTTTTTTTTTTTTTTAGAATCATTTACCATTTTTAGTTTTTTTTGTTTTGTTTTTTGTTTTGGGGGGGGGGTTGGACAGTGTCAGTGTTTTGTTTTTTTTATTATTATTTTTACAATTTAACCTTTTAAATATTTATTCATTGCAATTCTTTCTTTTTTTGTTTAGTTTTATCAGCCCTGTTGGGGGTGGCTTTGGTAAGATATCAGGGGTCTAAACAGACCCCTGACATCTCCCTTTGAGACAGGGAAAAGGACTGAGGACACAGATTCCCCAGTCCCTTTCTCTGCAGCCTCAGCTGCACTGAAGATGAATGGACAGGAGACAGATGCTCCTGTTCATTCATAAACTGAAGCAGAGGAAACACAGTTTACGATGTTCAGTTATGAATGGACAGTTAGTGATCACTGACTGTTAATTCAGAAAAAGAAGGAGGCGGTAAATTACATGTTTACCAGCTCCTTCCTCCCCTCTCCATTCTGATAGATCTGGGACGAGGGGGGGACCAGAGGAGGACCCAGAGAGCTGGAGGAGCACCCAGAGGACCCGGGAGCCAGAGGAGGACCCAGAAAACCGAAGGACCCGGAGGAGGACACCGGGAGCCAGAGGAGGACAGTCGGGGGTGATCGGTGTGGCGGTGGGGGAAGTTACAAGCACCTATCTCACTGTATAGCTTTCAGTAAAGCAGATGACAGCTGCAGGAGGGAGAGGAAGAGAAGCAGCTTTCAGCTACTATTTTGAAAGCTATACAGGGAGATTGGTGCTTGTAACTGCCCCCACCGCTGCACCGATCATCTGTGAGGCTGTCCTTGCCACTTCCTCACTGCCATTTCTAACTCTTAAGAGATCGGTCTCCTCCACATCCTTCAGGTTAGGGTTAGCATTCACCTACTATTATTTACTGTTTTGTTTCCTCCCTTTGAAGTTCCATCCACAAGAATTTCACCTCCTCCCTTGTGCCATTAGCAATGTCATCTCTCATATTCACTAGCAAATTTATTTATTTTTTTTATTTATTCATACATCATTCATACATACTAGGGACAATTTAGACAGGATCCAATTAACCTACCAGCATGTCTTTGGAGTGTGGGAGGAAACCGGAGTACCCGGAGGAAACCCACGCAGGCACAGGGAGAACATGCAAACTCCAGGCAGGTAGTGTCGTGGTTGGGATTCGAACCAGTGACCCTTCTTACTGCTAGCCGAGAGTGCTACCCACTACACCACTGTGCCGCCCGTCATTTTTGTCATACAGAGACACTCCTCCCAATTGACTACCTTCCCTGTCTCTGTGACACAGGGAATACCCCTGAACAGTCGCAAGCCAGTCATGTGAGCTGTCAAACCAAGTTTCTGATACCTCCGGCGGAATCATGTATCAGGAATCCCCCCCCCCCCACTCACCACCTAGTTTAAAAGTTTCTCCAATCTTTTTGGCCATCTTCTCCCCCAACAGAGTTGAACCCTCTCCATTTAGGTGCAGTCCATCCCTGTATACATGTATATGTAAAGCGCTGCGTAAATTGACGGCGCTATATAAGTACCTGAAATAAATAAATAAATCTAAATCCACACACATTAAAAATCTCCAAGACTCTGGGCCATGTCCCTTCATATAAATCCCACTCCCATATTACCTCCCTCTCTCTCCTGCTTCTCCTAACCTCTGGAGATATATCCCCAAATCCTGGGCCTCCATCATTTAACTGTACCCCATGCACCCATTACCCTGCACCCTCTGGTAGCAGCCGCAATCAACACAATTTAGTTCCCATTTCTATTCTTCATAAGACCAGACTCCCTTTCTCTTGTGCCCTCTGGAACTCCCGCTCTGTCTGCAACAAACTCACCTCTCTCCATGACCTCTTTATTGCCAACTCATTTAACCTACTCGCCATTACCGAAACCTGGCTCCACGAATCCGACACTGCATCTTCTGCTGCCCTATCCCATGGTGGTCTTCCCTGGACTCGCTCCCCCAGATCCAGTGGACGTAAGGGAGGAGGTATCGGAATCCTTCTAGCCCCACATAGCACCTTTCAGGTGTTACACCCACCTCCCTCTCTGTCACTCTCCTCTTTCGAAGCACATTGCATTCGTCTTTTTGTCAGTTTCTCTAAGGATAGCTGTGATCTACAGGCCCCCTGGACCAGTATCAACCTTTCTTGATGACTTCTCTCCCTGGCTACCCTACTTTCTTTCTTCTGAAATCCCACAATCATTCTCGGGGACTTCAACATCCCTATTAATACTAACACTCCTGCCACTTCCAAACTTCTCAGCCTAACATCCTCCTTTGACCTGAAGCAGTGGATGCATGCTCCTACTCACTCCGAAGGCAATACCCTTGACCCCGTTTTCTCTCACCTTTGCACTACATGCAACCTCTCTAATTTTCCATTCCCTCTCTCTGATCACCACCCTATTTATTTCAATCTCTCCCTCTCCCCAACCTCCTCTCCCTCCAACCGCCTAAAAGTTACCCGCAGAAACCTACGTCATCTCAACCCTTTTCTTCTCTACTCTGCTATTGACAACCTCTACGACAAAATCTCTCCCCTATCCTGCACCAACCTAGCCACTTCGGTCTACAACGCCTCACTTCTAGCCTCACTGGACTCAATGGCCCCCCTCACTACACACAGAATCAGGCCCCGACCCCTTCAACCTTGGCAAACAGATGATACTAGAAGTCTGAAAAAATGTAGTCACGCTCACGAGTGCCTGTGGCGTAAGACTAATGCCCCATACACACGGTCGGATTTTCCGACGGAAAATGTGTGATAGGACGTTGTTGTCGGAAATTCCGACCGTGTGTGGGCTCCATCACACATTTTCCATCGGATTTTCCAACACACAAAGTTTGAGAGCAGGATATAAAATTTTCCGACAACAAAATCCGTTGTCGGAAATTCCGATCATGTGTACACAAATCCGATGCACAAAGTGCCACGCATTCTCAGAATAAATAAAGAGATGAAAGCTATTGGCCACTGCCCCGTTTATAGTCCCGACGTACGTGTTTTACATCACCGCGTTTAGAACGATCGGATTTTCCGACAACTTTGTGTGACCGTGTGTATGCAAGACGAGTTTGAGCCAACATCCGTAGGAAAAAATCCATGGATTTTGTTGTCGGAATGTCCGAACAAAGTCCGACCGTGTGTACGGGGCATACGTCTCAGAGAGATTTCAACCAATATAAATCTGCCCTCCAAAAATACAATTCCAGCCTCCTCACTGCCAAGCAGACCTATTTTATCACTCTCATTAGCAACTTTTCATCCCGTCCACGTCAACTGTTCTCTGCCTTCAACTCTCTACTTCGGCCTCCACCCGCCAACTCACGCACTGCCCAGGAGATCGCCAGTCACTTCAAACAGAAGATTGATACACTTTGTGAGGAGATCTCTACTGTTCCGATACCCTCCATGCTTTACACTTCATGCCCACAGGTACAATCATTATTTCCCTCTTTCAACCCCACCACTATCGATGAGGTTGCTAAACTACTTGCTAATGTCCACCTTACCACCTGCCCTCTGGATCCTGTTCCCTTACAAATGCTACGTTCACCCTCTGGCTCTATGCTACACTCTCTAACCCACATCTTCAATCTCTCCCTCTCTTCTGGCATCTTCCCCAACTCTCTAAAGCATGCACTTGTCAGACCCATACTTAAAAAGCCCTCACTGAACTTATCCAATCTTAATAACCTACGCCCCATCTCCTTGCTCCCCTTATTATCCAAACTCCTCAAACGTCTGGTCTACAACTGACTGAGCTTCCACCTCGCTGATAATAGCCTTCTTGATCCCCTTCAGTCTGGATTTCATCCTCAACACTCCACAAAAACTGCTCGCCTAAAAATAACAAACGATCTACTAACGACCAAAGCCAATCGACACTATTCTCTACTCCTACTCCTGGACCTCTCTGCTGCCTTCGATACGGTTGACCACCCCCTCCTCCTCAAAAAATTCCACGCCTTTGGTCTCCGTGACTGTACTCTTCGCTGGTTCTCATCCTACCTATCCAACCGCACCTTTAGCGTTTCCTACAACTCTACTACCTCTTCTCCTCTTCCTTTCTCAGTTGGGGTCCCCCAAGGTTCTGTTCTTGGACCTCTCCTATTTTCAATCTACACCTCCTCCCTGGGTCAGCTGATAGCCTCCCATGGCTTCCAATACCACCTATGTGCTGACGACACCCAAAACTATTTCTCTACCCCTCAGCTCACTCCCTCTGTCTCCTCACGTATCACTAATTTACCATCAGATATATCAGTCTGGATGTCGCACCACTTCCTCAAACTCAATCTATCCAAAACCGAACTTATAATTTTTCCTCCCCCATATGCCACTTCCCCTGATCTCTCTGTCAAAATCGATGGCACAACTATAAGCCCATCCCCACATGCCAAGGTTCTAGGTGTAGTCCTGGACTCCGAACTCTCCTTTAAGCAAAATGAGGGGAATAACTGCGCTACAGTGAAATACATAAACAATAACAATTATAGCCACGATTCATCTATGTAACACAAACACAGTGAAATTAAATAAGAAAAAAAGGGGGGTTGAATCGCGCTAAAACAAATTGGTGATCATACACATCATCACCAAACCAAATATTTAGAACTAAGTGAAGAGTTCCCCTTTAGTGTATACATAATATACAAAACACATGTCAAATGAATAATCAATCCAAAGATAAAATGTTCAAAGTGATAATAAAAAGTCCATGTATAAAAAATAAATTACCCAAGTGATATGAAAGTATCTTAAAAAAGTTCCAAAAAACATAAATTCTTGCTGTGAGAGGAAAAAAGCGTGCTTGCTCCACCACCGTGAAATCAGACTGGCCGCTTACCAGAAACTCATGATCCCCCGTTACAGAGGATCAGAGAAAGCTGTTTGTTAATACTGGATGATGTGACTCTATCACGAAATGCCGCGTAGGGCAGAGCGACGTGTTCTCGTCACCTCCCATTGCTGCTGTTGTTTCCAGTAGGACGGGCTGTCTGTGAGCTTCCGGCCGGCGCTCCAGACTACACTACATGCCTACTATTGTCTACTAACATGTGAGTTTAACTTTTTACTTATCCAATAAAGTCAATGATTTTACACTATATGGAGCCTTTTTTTCCTTCTATGACCGTATCTGCAATGCTGTGGGCTGATGTCTGAGTACCTGTCAGTGTGAACATCTTTAGCCTGACCCTGCAGTCTTTGATGTCCCATCTCGGTATAAGGTCTCTGATCCATTGGTCGTGGTTCGAAGCAATATTAACAAACAGCTTTCTCTGATCCTCTGTAACGGGGGATCATGAGTTTCTGGTAAGCGGCCAGTCTGATTTCACGGTGGTGGAGCAAGCACGCTTTTTTCCTCTCACAGCAAGAATTTGTTTTTTGGAACTTTTTTAAGATACTTTCATATCACTTGGGTGATTTATTTTTTATACATGGACTTTTTATTATCACTTTGAACATTTTATTTTTGGATTGATTATTCATTTGACGTGTTTTGTATATTATGTATACACTAAAGGGGAACTCTTCACTTAGTTCTAAATATTTGGTTTGTTGATGATGTGTATGATCACCAATTTGTTTTAGCGCGATTCAACCCCCCTTTTTTTCTCCTTTAAGCAGCACGTCCAATCACTGTCCAAAACCTGCCGCCTCAACCTCCACAACATCTCCAAAATACACCCCTTTCTAACCAATGCAACAGCAAAGCTCTTAATTCACTTGCTGGTCATCTCTCGCCTCGACTACTGCAACTCCTTTCTCATTGGCTTACCTCTACATAGTGTATAACCTCTTCAATCCATCATGAATGTTGCTGCCAGTCTCATCCACCTTACCAATCGCTCTGTCAATCCCTCCACTGGCTTCCGGTCGGTCAAAGAATTAAATTCAAAATACTAATAACTACGTACAAAGCCATCCACAATTTTGCCCCCAGCTACATCACTGGCCTAGTCTCTAAATACCAACCTACTCGTTCTCTTTGTTCCTCTCAAGACCTTCTGCTCTCTAGCTCCCTCAATCACCTTCTCCCATGCTCGCCTCCAGGACTTTTCCAAAGCCTCTCCAATTCTATGGAATGCCCTTCCCCAATCTGTCCGCTTATCTCCTACTCTATTAGCTTTTAGACGATCCCTGAAAACCCTTCTTTTCAGAGAAGCCTACCCTACCCACACCTAACAACAACTGTTTTTTCATTTTCTCCATCAGCTCACCCCCCACAGTGATTACCTTTTGTTTCCACTTGACCCTCCCTTCCAGATTGTAAGCTCTAACAAGCAGGGCCCTCTGACTCTTCCTGTATTGATTTGTATTGTAAGTGCACTGTCTGCCCTCATGTTGTACAGTGCTGCATAAACTGTTGGCGCTATATAAATCCTGTATAATAATAATATCTGTATATAGTCATAGTGAGGATAACAATGGTCTATAATAAACATCTGGATGAAGAACCAACATGGCAGCGGGTGGTGAAACAGTTTGTGTATTTATGAAGCACATGTGACAGCAGCCTGTAACCGTCTATCCCAAAATCTTTTTGTATTTGTTCGGACAACCCCTGTTAATGTAAATAATTTTCTTATAGGACAAAGTTATTTACCTCAGCTATCCAGGCCTGAATGATGGGGGGGCAAAGCTTGCAACCAAACCCTAGCTATCTATTTCCTGACTCCAAACAGTGTTTCATGTAGGAACGTAAGCATATACTTTTCCAGATTAGATTTAGGAAAAAAAAGCCTAGCAAACATTGTTTGGGGTCGTTTCAGTGGGAAACCCATATGATCCTGGAGAAATTGAACAACCTACTCCCAGAAGTCCTGAACACGAGGACAGTGTCAGATTAAGTGGCTGAATGTGCCTGGGGCAATTAGGTATGTAGGACACATAGAGCTACGGGATGGACAAAATTTAGCTAAACACACACGGGTAATGTATGTCCTATGAAGAATATACATTCTGGTAGTCTGACACTTTTGGGGACACCTATTTGCATGCCTTCAGTATCTCACCCCAGTCCTTATCCTCAATGATCCCCGTATCACCCTCCCAGTGGGATTTACCACACAGCAGATTTTAAATTTCACCTGTCCTCTGTACACAGGAAAGGTGGGAATTCTGTGCATTGTGCCAGTGTTCAGAATGATGCAGCCTATTCATTCATTAGGTGCTGTTGACATTTCCAAGGTACTTTGTGGTCAATAGTTTCTAGTAAATTGATGGGCTGTATATTGGTCCATCTCAAGAACTTCAATAACATTTGTTACATTTGACAAATTAACGTCTTCCTCTGTGATATCTCTGATCTTGTCGGGCCATCTCCGTATTGATCCATCTTACAAAATGGCTGCTTCTGTGATCTCATTACTCTCTGGTGGTTTGATTGGCTGTATTTTAGCCATGTCCACTAAAGAGCTGCCTCTGTAATATAATTAGCGTCCTGTCTGGTGCCTGTTAGATATAGTTCAATCCACAGAATGGCTACCTTAGTGGTACTATCATAAAACACACAGATTAAAGCTCTTGCACTCATAATGCTCAGTAAGAATCAGTTATCCATATCATTCGCATATATCCTGCATGGATATGAGCTTTTTGCCCATTCAATGGGCATTAATATGGAGTTGGCCCTTCCTTTTGTGGTCATAACAGCCTCTATTCTTCTCGGAGAGCTTTCTACAAGATTTTGGAGTGTGTCTGTGGGAAGGTTTGCCCATTCAGCCAAATGAGCCTTTGAGAGGTCAGCTACTGATGATGAATGATCAGACCTGGCTTGCAATCCGTTCTTCAAAGGTAATCAGTAGCGTTTGGGGTATAATGTATGGTTGGTCAAAACCATTGGGGAGATCATTGGTTAAATGTAAGTAGCATCAATGTCTGAGGGCTTATAGAACAAATAAGTTGCAAAATATGATGAAGACATTTGTCAAACAGAGACATATATGATCAACCTGGTGTTTCCAAGTTGCTGAGGTTGACAAAAAGAGTTACTTGGTACTTTAACCACTTCAGCCCCGGAAGGTTTTACCCCCTTCCTGACCAGAGCACTATTTACAATTTGGCACTGCGTCGCTTTAACTGATAATTGCGCGGTCATACAATGCTGTACCCAAACGAAATTTGCGTCCTTTTGTTCCCACAAATAGAGCTTTCTTTTGACGGTATTTGATCACCTCTGCGGCTTTTATTTTTTGCGCTATAAATGGAAAAAGACCGAAAATTTTGAAAAAAAATATTTTCTACTTTTTGTTGTAAAAAAAAAATCCAATAAACTCAATTTTAGTCATACATTTAGTCCAAAACTAGGGTACATTTTCTGGAATTTACACAGCTTTTAGTGTATGACGACCTATCTCATTTCTTGAGGTGCTAAAATGGCAGGGCAGTACAAACCCCCCCCCCCCCCCAAATGACCCCATTTTGGAAAGTAGACACCCCAAGGAAATTGCAGAGAGGCATGTTGAGCCCATTGAATATTCCTTTTTTTGTCCCAAGTGATTGAATAATGACAAAAAAAAAAAAAAAAGAATTACAAAAAGTTGTCACTAAATGATATATTGCTCACACAGGCCATGGGCATATGTGGAATTGCACCCCAAAATACATTCTGCTGATTATCCTGAGCACGGGAATACCACATGTGTGGGACTTTTTGGGAGCCTAACTGCGTACGGGGCCCCGAAAACCAAGCACCGCCTTCAGGATTTCTAAGGGCGTAAATTTTTGATTTCACTCCTCACTACCTATCACAGTTTTGAAGGCCATAAAATGCCAGGACAGTTCAAACCCACCCCCCCAAATGACCCCATTTTGGAAAGTAGACACCCCAAGCTATTTGTTGAGAGGCATGTTGAGTCCATGGAATGTTTTATATTTTGCCACAAGTTGCGGGAAAATGACAAACTTTTTTTTTTTTCCACAAAGTTGTCAGGATTTCTAAGGGCGTAAATTTTTGATTTCACTCCTCACTACCTATCACAGTTTTGAAGGCCATAAAATGCCAGGACAGTTCAAACCCACCCCCCCAAATGACCCCATTTTGGAAAGTAGACACCCCAAGCTATTTGTTGAGAGGCATGTTGAGTCCATGGAATGTTTTATATTTTGCCACAAGTTGCGGGAAAATGACAAACTTTTTTTTTTTTTCCACAAAGTTGTCAGGATTTCTAAGGGCGTAAATTTTTGATTTCACCCCTCACTACCTATCACAGTTTCGAAGGCCATAAAATGCCAAGATGGCACAAACCCCCCCCAAATGACCCCATTTTGGAAAGTAGACACCCCAAGCTATTTGCTGAGGGGCATGGTGAGTATTTGGCAGCTCTCATTTGTTTTTGAAAATGAAAGAAAAGAAAAAATGTTTTATTCTTTTTTCAATTTTCAAAAAGCGAGGTCTGCAAAATACTCGCCATACCTCTCAGCAAATAGCTTGGGGTGTCTACTTTACAAAATGGGGTCATTTGTGGGGGGTTTGTGCCATCTGGGCATTCCATGGCCTCCGAAACTGTGATAGGCAGTGAGGAGTGAAATCAAAAATTTACACCCTAAAGGTCGGTTCACACTAGGACGACTTGGGATCCGACTTGTAAGCCCTCAAGTCGCCCCAAGTCGCTTTACTGTGAGATTTGCATTACAGTGAATGAGAGCATCTTAATTGACACTACTGAAGTCGCTCCGACTTCAGAGCGTACTACTTGTACTACTTGGATCCAACTTCTAGGCGACCTGTACCCATAGAATTCAATGGAAGTCGCCTCCAAGTCGGATCTCCATCTATATTGAAGCGACTTTACAGTTAAAAAAATTAGATTGCCCAGGCAAACCCCTCCCTCCCAGAGAGCTGATTATTCTGTGATTGGCCACAGCCAAAGTCGCCTGTCCTGGAGACGACTTGAAGTCTCGTTGTAAGTCGCGCTGAAGTCGCGTTGAAGCTGCATTGAAGTCGCCTTGCAAAGTCGCGCTGAAGTCGTGCTGCCCCTGTGTGAATCGAGCCTTAGAAAGCCTGAAGGCGGTGCTTGGTTTTCAGGGTCCCGTACGCGGCTAGGCTCCCAAAAAGTCTCACACATGTGGTATCCCCGTACTCAGGAGAAGCAACATAATGTATTTTGGGGTGTAATTCCACATATGCCCATGGCATGTTTGAGCAATATATCATTTAGTGACAACTTTGTGCAAAAAAAAAAAAAATGTGTCTTTTTCCCACAGCTTGTGTCACAATATAAAATATTCCATGGACTCAACATGCCTCTCAGCAAATAGCTTGGGATGTCATTTGAGGGGGTTTTGAACTGTCCTGGCATTTTATGCACAACATTTAGAAGCTTATGTCACATATCACCCACTCTTCTAACCACTTGAAGACAAAGCCCTTTCTGACACTATTTGTTTACATGAAAAAATATTTTTTTTTGCAAGAAAATTACTTTGAACCCCCAAACATTATATATTTTTTTTAAAGCAAAGGCCCTACAGATTAAAATGGTGGGCGTTTCATTTTTTTTTTTTCACACAGTATTTGCGCAGCGATTTTTCAAACGCATTTTTTCGGGGAAAAACACACTTTTTTTTTATTTCAATGCACTAAAACACACTGTATTGCCCAAATGTTTGATGGAATAAAAAAGATGATCTTAGGCCGAGTACATGGATACCAAACACGACATGCTTTAAAATTGTGCACAAACGTGCAGTGGTGACAAACTACATACATTTTTAAAAGCCTTTAAAAGCCTTTACAGGTTACCACTTTAGATTTACAGAGGAGGTCTACTGCTAAAATTACCTCCCTCGATCTGACCTTCGCGGTGATACCTCACATGCATGGTGCAATTGCTGTTTACATTTGATGCCAGACCAACGCTTGCGTTCACCTTTGCGCGAGAGGGGGGGGGGGGCAGGGGTGATTTTTTTTTTTTCTTTATCTTTTTTGCTTTTTTATCCTTTTTTGAAACTGTTACTTTCATTTTTTTTTTTTTTTTTTATTGTTATGTCAGGGAATGTAAATATCCCTATGATAGCAATAGGTAGTGACAGGTACTCTTTTTTTTAAAAATTGGGGTCTATTAGACCCTAGATCTCTCCTCTGCCCTCAAAGAATCTGACCACACCAAGATCAGTGTGCTAAAATGCTTTCCCAGTTTCCCAATGGCGCTGTTTACATCCGGTGAAATCTAAGTCATGAAATGCTCGTAGCTTCCAGTTTCTTAGGCCATAGAGATGATTGGAGCCATTCTGGTCTCTGATCAGCTCTATGGTCAGCTGGCCGAATCACCAGCTGCATTCTCGGGTTCCCTGTTGGGACAGGAGAGCCACAGAAAAACATGGAAGACAGTGGGAGGGGGGGACATTTCCTCCCACTGCTTGTAAAAGCAGTCTAGAGGCTAATTAGCCACAAGGATTGCTTTTACATGAAAGCCGACTGCTGGCTGAAAAGAATGATACCAAGATGATACCTAAACCTGCAGGCATCATTCTGGTATAACCACTCAAAGTCCAGCAACATACCAGTACGTTGCTGGTCCTTGTTGGGCATATATTGTTATTTTTTTTTTTATGCAGCCTGTGGGCTGAACGAAAAAAAGATATTGATCGGTGGGTATGCCCACTATTAGAATACCTCCCTTCATCCACCCACTTCTAATGATGGGCATACCTGCACCATTTATATAAGCCAAAGCATGGGGGCATCTGCCCCAAAAGTTAAGAGCAAATCGCTCCTCCGCCCCTGCTGCCCCTATGCTTCGGCATATATCACCTCCGACAACGCTGGAGTCACGGCTTCATGTATCGTGGGAGCAAACGCTGTTGCTGTCAAGATAAATAAATCCGCGCTGCAGCTGAATGGCGTACCTGAAAACAAAAAAATGGTTAACAATAAAATATAGTAAACAGTAAAGTATAAAAAATTGCATACCTGAACAGCAGACATGATAAAACATAATAACAATAAAACATTGCAGAATAGAATACAGTAAAAAAGAGAACAATAGAGAGAGAGAACAACAACAACTATTTTTGTTTTTTTTTATTTTATTTATTTATTTTTTTACACTTTTTTTTTGTAACTGTAACTTTTATAACTGTAACCGGTTCCAGGTTCGGGTCTCTCAAAATGTGATGGCATCTTGGGAGACCCTGTGAAAGTGTGCCTAGTCTGTGCAGTGCTGTACCCTACGCTAATACTCAACTAGTGTATGGTAGCGTTCAAAACATTCAAAAATGCAAAGACCAGGATTGTCAGGACAGGAGGGACAATAATAGCGGGTGTCACGCCTATATCTGCGCTTGCTGCAGACACGACATCTTTTTTGGGGGGTTCGTTGGGTAGGGGTACTCGGGAGGACATAAAGGAAATGCCTCTCATGCAGTCGACTGCATTTGGTTGGGGATGTGAATGGGGGAAGTACAGGTGCTGCAGAAGTGGTGGGTTCCCAATTAGGATTGGTGAATGCAGCAGGAAGGGCACGACGGGCCTGTGTTTGTCTTCTTCTTGGTGGCAGCGGGACACTACTTGTGCTTGCCACCTCACCAGCTTGAACTGCACTTATGGGACTCGCCACGTCACCAAGTGTTAGTGCAGTGCTGGTTTGACTATGACCGGGGTGTACTAGGCCGCTGGTGCTTGCCAGTTCACCAGAAGGAAAAGCGGCGCTAGTACTGCTCTGCTCCATACGGGGGACCTGCGGTTCCTGCACCTCAACAGCAGAAGAAGATTGTGGTCGGGTACGCCTGACCTTGGCAGGGACCACAACTCCATCGTCAGAGCTATCCGTAATGGAGCCGCTGTCGTCTACAGGATCGTATTCTGAGCCTGAATCTGACAGATGAGTGACATCCTCTTCACTATCTGTCATGCTCAGAAACGTGTAGGCCTCTTCACTACTGTACCTCTGGGCTCTAAATTTAGTGGTACAGTAGTGAGATTCACAGGTAAAAAAGCTCCTGACTGTTAGCGACTGATTCAAATGCTACCAAAAAACTGTTAGCGATTGCAGGGATCAGGCCTGACTCTGCGAACGCTGCAGTTATGTGTTTAGTGTTTTGTAAGTGACAGTCATCGATCGATACTGCACTTGGGTGGGCTGGGCCGCGCGGAGGGGCAAAACGCAGGTGCTAGCAGGTATCTGGGCTGATTCCGGTAACACTGCATTTTTGGGAACCCTAAACTGCTGGGGATGCTAGTATAAATCTGATCAGATCAGATATTGATCCGTTCAGATACTATACCACTAACGGAGGTGTATGCTGCGTGCGTGGGTGTTAGCAGTACTGGCACTAATCTGACGTTGCCTGGGGCGACGCAGACCCTTTCTGACCCTAAAACCTAACTTGTATTACCCACCGGGTGATCAGGGGGTTAAACCTTTATTAGGTAATAAACGGCGGGTGCCCTGACACTATAAAAAATAAACTAACTAACCAGCGTCACCCATAACAGTTATACGGTGATCACTGGTGAAAGGGTTAACTAGGGGGCAATCAGGGGGTTAAAACCTTTTATTAGGTAGTATATGGGGGTCCCTGACGCTATAAAACGCTGACGGCAAATCTAAATACTTACCTCCCTAACTACCGTTACCTGTGACACTAATACAGCAATCAAAAAAAGATTGCTTAGTGACACTGGCGACGGGGGGTGATCAAGGGGTTAAAACTTTATTAGGGGGGGTTAGGGGGGGTACCCTAGACCTAAAGGGGCCTAACACTAACTGCCACAAATGACACCAATGCAATAATCAGAAAAAAAAAACTGCTATTGGTGTCACTGTGACAGGGGGTGCAGGGGGGTGATCGGGGGGTGAAATGTGTGCCTAGAGTGTTCTACTGTAATGTGTAGTGTTGGTGTACTTACTTGGATGTCTTCTCTCTTCGGCGCCGGAACGAAAAGACCGACAGGAGGAGAGATGACATCACTTCCTCTGCCGCTGTTTACATTACAGCAGCAGAGAAAGATTTCCATTTGTTGGGAGCGATCGTGAGGGGGTGGGCCGAATGAGTGGCCTCCCCCTCAGCACAGATCGCTCCCCTAACGATGACGACCGCCTTGGGCACCTAGGGGGGGTGCGGCGCTCCCCCCGCCCGCGGGAGGCAAATCACGTACTAGGTACGTGATTTTGCCTGCCCGTGCCATTCTGCCGCAGTATATCGTTAGGCGGTCGGCAAGTGATTAAGGAGCAAAAGCCTCTGCCAACAACGTGGAGGAGAAACAATTATTCATCTTAAGGGAAATACGGTATAGGGCTGAAACAGTGTAGGCTGCCTAAAGTGGTTCTAAAGTTTATAAGTATTTTACCTCCATGCATTCTATGCATGAAGGTAAAAAACACCCCAACATCTTGCCTAGCCCTCAGTCTCTAAACACTTACATGGCTCATGTCACCACTTCCTCTGGTTCCAGCACTGCTGCGCTCAATCCCTGCTATAGCTTCCTGCAGCCATAGCCTTCTGCTGATGTCAGTAAGTATAAGCCTGAAGAATAAAAAAGCCAGACTAGACTTTGTCAAAAAACATCTAAAAAAGCCAGACATGTTATGGAAAAGCATTCTTTGGACGGATGAAACTAAGATTAATCTGTACCAGAATGACGGGAAGAAAAAAGTGTGGAGAAGGCTTGGAACAGCTCATGATCCAATGCACACAACATCATCTGTAAAACATGGTGGAGGTAGTGTGATGGCATGGGCGTGCATGGCTTCCAGTGGCACTGGGTCATTGGTGTTTATTGATGATGTGACAGAAGACAGAAGCAGCCAGGTGAATTCTGCAGCGTTTAGAGATATACTGTCAGCCCAGATTCAGCCAAATGCAGCAAAGTTGATTGGACGGCGCTTCACAGTACAGATGGACAATGATCCAAAACACACCGCAAAAGCAACCCTGGAGCTTTTGTAGGAAAAGAAGTGGAATATTCTGCAATGGCCGAGTCAACTGATCTCAACCCAACTGAGCATGCATTTCACTTGCTGAAGGCAAAACTAAAGGCAGAAAGTCCCACAAACAAAGAACAACTGAAGACAGCTGCAATTAGAGCCTGGCAAAGCATCAGAAAGAAGGAAACTCAGTCTTGCATCCATGTCCATGGGTTCCAGACTTCAGGCAATCATTGCCAGTAAAGGATTTTAGACTGTAAAAAAATGGTTGCAGTTCCTAAAATTTGTACTTGATATTTATGTTCAACCCCTTGAATTAAAGCTCAAAGTCTGCACTTCAAATTCATTTGGATTGTTTCGTTTTAATTTTATTCTGGTGGCATACAAAGCCAAAATAATCAAAATTGTGCCTGTATATGGACCTAACTGTATTGTATGTAAATGAAATTGAGAGGCAAGGTATTTAAATTATCGTTGAGTTTTTTTAGACAGTCCCCAGGCAGGACTAGGTCAAGTGAGTGAGTCATGTAGAAAATATTGGATTTGTTCCAATCAACCCAAAATCTTGAATAATCTCTAAAACAGGACTCACTGCAGATTGGGTGGATATGTTCCTAGAAACCTTAGTTATATTACTGGTGAAATCACTAGTTCTTGCACGCTGAAGGCAAAATGCAAGACTAGCCCCAAAATTACTACATTTGTGATATCACTGGTAACCAATTCATTGGTAGGCTGTATTAGGCACAAAACTGTTCCATGTAACATATTACTGCTGAGGCGCTAGTACCTGTGGGGTTGATGACAATGAACATTGATGCAGTGCACGATATGTCCAACACCGTGGTAGCGTTCACTGTTTGTGAACTGGTAAGATGACCAGTTAGCAAATTTATGTATATGGTACGCATATATAACAGGTGCACTTCTATATGCTACATCGGTCCCATCCAGCCAGCACATAGGCTGTTTCAGCCTTACCTAGTTTGAAGCCTGTTGGTTGGACGGCTTGCGTTGCTATGAGGCATGTTCTTTTGAAAAACCTCTGTAGACTATATATAGTTATCAGAAGAAGCAGTAGGACCCTGAGGTCTGTTCATATCCTTCTCTGTGCTAGAGGCTGGCCGCATATGAGGCCAGACATGTTGTGTACATGTTCTGCTCTCTATTTTGGGCAGATGTTAAGTGCTGAGCATCTTCTCCAGATGAATAAACCTGTCTCATCTAATACACAGTCAGCCCACTGAGCACTACTCAGTCTCATAGCCTGCGCATCTGCTTTTCCTGGACCTGTCCACATTAGTCTGCTTACACCCGAGTGTCACCAGCCCAGGAGGCCTTGGCATTAACATATCACATGAATGAATGTGGTACTGTGACAGGACCACTATAGAGAAAAATATTTTCATAATGGTATAAGGTTATTACCTGTAAGTATAGCATTTAGTATACAAATGCTTTTTTTTAAATTACATATGCCTTTTTTTAAGTGAAAACCGTGAAACAGACAGAAAAAAACAAACCTGACAGTGGTTCTAACCCTAATGCCGCGTACACACGGTCGGACTTTTCGTCTACAAAAGTCCAACGGACGCTGACGGACTAAAGCTGGCTGGTAATCCGATCGTGTGTGGGCTTCTCCGGACTTTCAACGGACTTTTTTAGCCTAAAATCCGACGGACTTTAGATTTGAAGCATGCTTCAAATCTTTACGTCGTAAGTACGACGGACCCCGAAGTCCGCTCGTCTGTATGCTAGTCCGACGGACAAAAAAACGACGCATGCTCATAAGCAAAAACTAAACGGAAGCACTCGGTCTAGTAAAACTAGTGTTCGTATTGTAGGTAGCACATTCATCACGCTGCAAAATCTGTGATCGTTCAATGCAGCGCATTTTATTTCTTCTTTACGAAGGCTCTAAAGAACGAAGGTGTTTTGCTGTTCATAATCAGAGTTCTCCCAAACTGATTTCTGGATTCTTTTTCTCTTTGATCTCATGAATGATATAGTATGCCTTTTTAAAACAATGTTTCCATACTAATAATACTTTTTCCCCCTTTTTTTTTTTTTTTTTTTTTTTTTTAGGTTTGTAAAGTTAACACAAAGAACCCATTATTATTTTTTTTTTTATAGTGTTTATTTTTTAGTTTTTAGATAAAGTTAACCCAAAGCACCGTTTTTGGTTACGTAATTTTTTTGATTTTCAAGACTTACCACTTGAACATTATTAACATTAGTAATGTATTTTTGGTGTGTTTTTTTTCAAACTCAATGAGATTGTTGTCCCTTGTTAATTTAACATTGTGTGTAAAATCAATGATTTCAAAGAAAACACATAAAGTCTTTTGCTAAACTCAAAAAATATCCATTTATTCATGGTCAAAATAAAATAAAGAGGAAGTCAACGCTGGAAAAAGTCGGTGTACCAGAAAATTGGGATCTTGAGGAGTCCATATAAGAGGGAGCACAATCTGGTCCAAGAATCCCAGAGATCAACAGCACCAGCAGATGATCTAGATGTCCCCAGACTGTGGTCCTACAACAGCCTGCGTCTTCTGTCAGACCAGACTGAACCCAGGTCATCATTTTCTTCTCTTCCCTGCAGCCTTTCCTCCACGCTGCCCTGCAGCCTTCCCTGTAGCCTTCTTTTGAGGCTGTGGCTCTGGTGTTTCAGTTGTGGCAGGAGGAGGAGGAGGAGGAGGAGGAGGAGGAGGGGGGGCTGCCTCATGTAGTTGGGTGTTTTGTGTTAGCGTGCCCTGCAGCCCCTTATGGATTGTTTCCCCAAATAGGCGCTCACAAATGAGGCGCTGCTCCCTATTCATCTGAAGAAGCCTGCTGGCTAAGTAGCAGCCATAGGATTCTTCCGCTTCGGGGGGGCTCCTTAAAAAACGGGTGGCCTCTTGCATGAGGCGCAGGGATGCGTCCTGTGTGACCATCCCCTTCCTGGCCCTTTTTTTGGGAAGGTGGAGGGGAGGCACTTGGGATTCGGTCAGGCTCCTACTGGGCCCAGCCACCTCACTTGGCCCAGCCACCTCACTTGGCCCAGCCACCTCACTGGGAGCAGCCACCTCACTGGGAGCAGCCACCTCCTGCCTGACACTGGGCCCAGCCTCCTCCAGGATGATGGTGAATCCGGCCTCCTCCAGGCTGTCCATGGGCCCGGTCTCCTCCTGCCTGCCACTTTCCCCACATTCCTCCTGGATGGACTCATCCTGTGTATAAAAAAAGGACAATAGTTTGAGTATATTTTTTGGGGTTCATCAATGACACACAGTTTGCTTCTCATGAATAGCAAATTCAATGTGAATACTTCTCTTTAATAAAAGAGTCTAATCAGACACCCTAATTATTTCAAGCAGGTGCCAAACATATTTAGCCACTACTGTCAATTGATATGTATACCCAATTTTGAGTGCCAAATTATTTTAGACAATTATAACATCCAGTTAACATCATTAATATTAGTACAGTAAATATTTGTTAAAATAATTTACCTGACTCCAGATGGTCATATCTGGTTCATCCAGGATGGAAGACCCAGCTTGCTCCTCATCAGCCTCTGCTGGGGTGGAGGGAAGGGTGGAGGGAAGGGTGGAGGGAAGGGTTGAAAGTGATGGCCTGGCTTCATTCTGGTCATCCAGAAAACGGAGTTGATTGTAGTACCACAGCCTGGGTACATAAACATCATCTGCTGATGCTCCTGATCTCCTTGATTCCTGGATCTTATTATGCTCCCTCTTATACATGTTCCTCAAGACCCCAATT